>NC_135239.1:216731011-216966011 GCF_051348905.1 Ranitomeya variabilis | reverse complement strand
CCTGCCTGTATACATGTGAGAGGTTATCAGCCCCGCCCCCGGTGATGACATCACTGATATAATGATGAGACCACGCCCCTTATACTCCAGCCCCGCCCCCATCTATCACCGCTGACAACCTGCCTGTATACATGTCAGAGGTTATCAGCCCCGCCCCCGGTGATGACATCACTGATATAATGAGACCACGCCCCTTATACTCCAGCCCCCCCCCTCATCTATCACCGCTGACAACCTGCCTGTATACATGTGAGAGGTTATCGGCCCCGCCCCCGGTGATGACATCACTGATATAATGATGAGACCACGCCCCTTATACTCCAGCCCCGCCCCTCATCTATCACCGCTGACAACCTGCCTGTATACATGTGAGAGGTTATCAGCCCCGCCCCCGGTGATGACATCACTGATATACTGAGGAGACCACGCCCCTTATACTCCAGCCCCGCCCCTCATCTATCACCGCTGACAACCTGCCTGTATACATGTGAGAGGTTATCAGCCCCGCCCCCGGTGATGACATCACTGATATAATGATGAGACCACGCCCCTTATACTCCAGCCCCGCCCCTCATCTATCACTGCTGACAACCTGCCTGTATACATGTGAGAGGTTATCAGCCCCGCCCCCGGTGATGACATCACTGATATACTGATGAGACCACGCCCCTTATACTCCAGCCCCGCCCCTCATCTATCACCGCTGACAACCTGCCTGTATACATGTGAGAGGTTATCAGCCCCGCCCCCGGTGATGACATCACTGATATAATGATGAGACCACGCCCCTTATACTCCAGCCCCGCCCCTCATCTATCACCGCTGACAACCTGCCTGTATACATGTGAGAGGTTATCAGCCCCGCCCCCGGTGATGACATCACTGATATACTGATGAGACCACGCCCTTTATACTCCAGCCCCGCCCCTCATCTATCACCGCTGACAACCTGCCTGTATACATGTGAGAGGTTATCAGCCCCGCCCCGGTGATGACATCACTGATATAATGATGAGACCACGCCCCTTAGACTCCAGCTCCGCCCCTCATCTATCACCGCTGACAACCTGCCTGTATACATGTGAGAGGTTATCAGCCCCGCCCCCGGTGATGACATCACTGATATAATGATGAGACCACGCCCCTTATACTCCAGCCCCGCCCCCCATCTATCACCGCTGACAACCTGCCTGTATACATGTGAGAGGTTATCAGCCCCGCCCCCGGTGATGACATCACTGATATACTGAGGAGACCACGCCCCTTATACTCCAGCCCCGCCCCTCATCTATCACCGCTGACAACCTGCCTGTATACATGTGAGAGGTTATCAGCCCCGCCCCCGGTGATGACATCACTGATATAATGATGAGACCACGCCCCTTATAGTCCAGCCCCGCCCCTCATCTATCACCGCTGACAACCTGCCTGTATACATGTGAGAGGTTATCAGCCCCGCCCCCGGTGATGACATCACTGATATAATGATGAGACCACACCCCTTATACTCCAGCCCCGCCCCTCATCTATCACCGCTGACAACCTGCCTGTACACATGTGAGAGGTTATCAGCCCCGCCCCCGGTGATGACATCACTGATATAATGATGAGACCACGCCCCTTATACTCCAGCCCCGCCCCTCATCTATCACCGCTGACAACCTGCCTGTATACATGTGAGAGGTTATCAGCCCCGCCCCGGTGATGACATCACTGATATAATGATGAGACCACGCCCCTTATACTCCAGCCCCGCCCCTCATCTATCACCGCTGACAACCTGCCTGTATACATGTGAGAGGTTATCAGCCCCGCCCCGGTGATGACATCACTGATATACTGATGAGACCACGCCCCTTATACTCCAGCCCCGCCCCTCATCTACCACCGCTGACAACCTGCCTGTACACATGTGAGAGGTTATCAGCCCCGCCCCCGGTGATGACATCACTGATATAATGATGAGACCACGCCCCTTATACTCCAGCCCCGCCCCTCATCTATCACCGCTGACAACCTGCCTGTATACATGTGAGAGGTTATCAGCCCCGCCCCCGGTGATGACATCACTGATATAATGAGACCACGCCCCTTATACTCCAGCCCCGCCCCCATCTATCACCGCTGACAACCTGCCTGTATACATGTGAGAGGTTATCAGCCCCGCCCCGGTGATGACATCACTGATATAATGAGGAGACCACGCCCCTTATACTCCAGCCCCGCCCCTCATATGTCACCGCTGACAACCTGCCTGTATACATGTGAGAGGTTATCAGCCCCGCCCCCGGTGATGACATCACTGATATAATGAGGAGACCACGCCCCTTATACTCCAGCCCCGCCCCTCATCTATCACCGCTGACAACCTGCCTGTATACATGTGAGGTTATCAGCCCCGCCCCCGGTGATGACATCACTGATATAATGATGAGACCACGCCCCTCATACTCCAGCCCCGCCCCCCATCTGTCACCGCTGACAACCTGCCTGTACACATGTGAGAGGTTATCAGCCCCGCCCCCGGTGATGACATCACTGATATAATGATGAGACCACGCCCCTTATACTCCAGCCCCGCCCCTCATCTATCACTGCTGACACCCTGCCTGTATACATGTGAGAGGTTATCAGCCCCGCCCCCGGTGATGACATCACTGATATAATGATGAGACCACGCCCCTTATACTCCAGCCCCGCCCCTCATGTATCACCGCTGACAACCTGCCTGTATACATGTGAGAGGTTATCAGCCCCGCCCCCGGTGATGACATCACTGATATAATGATGAGACCACGCCCCTTATACTCCAGCCCCGCCCCTCATCTATCACCGCTGACAACCTGCCTGTATACATGTGAGAGGTTATCAGCCCCGCCCCCGGTGATGACATCACTGATATAATGATGAGACCACGCCCCTTATACTCCAGCCCCGCCCCTCATCTATCACCGCTGACAACCTGCCTGTATACATGTGAGGTTATCAGCCCCGCCCCCGGTGATGACATCACTGATATAATGAGACCACGCCCCTTATACTCCAGCCCCGCCCCTCATCTATCACCGCTGACAACCTGCCTGTATACATGTGAGGTATATCGGATGTAACCTGAAGTAAAGTTTAGAGGCCTCTCTGAAAACAACAAGCTTGTCACACACCCAGAGAACCTGTCCTGTGGTTTGTCTGGGAGACGTGACTCCCACACCAGATGTATCAGGGTGATGCAAAACAACCGTGCGTAAATCTGCCACCCCCAGTCCATAATAGATCAGAAAATGGGTACCTTCACAGGGAACGTCACAACTGTGCTGATGGGTGACCAGGGGCTCCTTCCCTGCTCACACTAGGGGGCACCCTAGCTCTCCCTAATCCCGGGGATACTTCTGAAGGTGAAGATGCCGCGGCCACCAGCCTTGCCTTATCTCCTGTATCAGCCCTCCGTCTGTTCGCTTCTGCCACCCAGGGAAGAGGGGCGCACAGTGCACAGCAGTACACCAACCTGACAAACAAGGGTAACTGAAAAGAGCAAGCATACAAATATTCACTTCCATATAACAGATGAATGCAGCGGGGAGTGGAGGATGGGGAAAAAGCAAAATAAGAGGGAAGGGAATTATCACACAAACCATGCAACAGCCACAGATAACTCCTCCAAACTCCTCATATGGACTCCTCTCCTCCTAAGCCATGCAGCAAATGCTAGCTCTGACAGGGATCTGCATCAGGACCCAGATTATAAAGGGGAAGGGAGTGGCTAAACGAGCTCAGCTGAGAGCTCCGAGTTTCCAATATGGCTGATTAACCCCTGTTCTGACAAAAGAAATAATTACCATTAAAACGAAGGAGAAGTGAATCATAGAATGGTAGAGTTGGAAGGGACCTCCTGGGTCATCTGGTCCAACCCCCTGCTCAAAGCAGGATTCACAAAATCATCCCAGACAGCTGTCTGCCCAGCCTCTGAAGACTTCCATTGAAGCAGAACTCACCACCTCTCGTGGACGCCTGTTCCACTCATTGATCACCCTGTCAAAAAGTTTCTTCTAATCTCTAATCTGTATCGTCTCCACTTCAGTTTCATCCCATCGCTTCTAGTCTTTCCTTGTGCAAATGAAATTAATGATGATCCTTCTACACTGTGACGGACCCTCAGATATTTGTAGACAGCTATTAAGTCTCCTCTCAGTGCAGGAGTCGGAGCAATCAGACGCAGCTGTGTTCTGGCTCCTCTCTGTTGTGGTAAACACATGACCGAGGATGCCCGGGTCCAGGACACAGAGGACGCCCGGATTCAGGACACCAGGACTTAGCACACCGAGGACGCCTGGACCTAGGACACAGAGGACGCCCGGATCCAGGACTCAGGACACAGAGCACGCCTGGACCTAGGACACAGAGCACGCCCGGATCCAGGACTCAGAGGATGCCTGGACTTAGGACGCCTGGACCTAGGACACAGAGGACGCCTGGAACCAGAGGATCCCCAGACCCAGGACTCAGCACATCAAGGACGCCCGGATCCAGGACACAGAGGACGCCCGGATCCAGAACACAGAGGACGCCCGGATCCAGAACACAGAGGACGCCCGGATCCAGGACTCAGGACGCCTGGACCTAGGACACAGAGCACGCCTGGATCCAGGACTCAGGACGCCTGGACCTAGGACACAGAGGACGCCTGGACCTAGGACTCAGAGCATGCCCGGATCCAGGACTCAGAGGATGCCTGGAACCAGAGGATCCCCAGACCCAGGACTCAGCACATCAAGGACGCCCGGATCCAGGACACAGAGGACGCCCAGATCCAGAACACAGAGGACGCCCAGATCCAGACTCACTGAAGGACCCTTTATCCGGAACACTGAGGATTCTCAGATCAAGAGCACCGACGCCTGAATCTAGGACGCCCATACCTAGGACACGGAGGAGACCTGGATCCAGAACACTGACATTTGTACTGGTTTTTTTTCCTGTGCATGAAAATTCACTGATATTAAGACAGACCTGACTTGGAAACCCCCTATTTCAGAACCCGACCCTCATCACAAAATGTTTTTGTGGTAAAATGAATTCTGCTGCTTGTTGTAAACAGTCACAATCTATAATACAGGGGTAGGCAGATTGTTATTACAGGAGATGACTATAGAATGTCTGCTGTAATGAACCCCCGAGGATTTCCAGCAGGTGGCGCTGTGCACATAGGAATGACTGACAACCTGCTGCCAAGTGTCAGGACGTTCCCCAACACTCAGTAATTGGGAACTTGTGTCCAGTGTCAGTAGGGCACACAGATGCCTCCATTTCCTTCCTGAAGCTGGAGGTTGTGTTGATCTGCCCTGTACATCACTTGTGTCTGGTGTCAGTAGGGCACACAGATGCCTCCATTTCCTTCCTGAAGCTGGAGGTTGTGTTGATCTGCCCCGTACATCACTTGTGTCCGGTGTCAGTACTGGTACACAGATGCCTCAGTTTCCTTCCTGAAGCTGGAGGTTGTGTTGATCTGCCCTGTACATCACTTGTGTCTGGTGTCAGTACAGTACACAGATGCCTCCGTTTCCTTCCTGAAGCTGGAGGTTGTGTTGATCTGCCCCGTACATCACTTGTGCCCGGTGTCAGTACTGGCACACAGATGCCTGTTTCCTTCCTGAAGCTGGAGGTTGTGTTGATCTGCCCCGTACATCACTTGTGTCCGGTGTCGGTACTGGCACACAGATGCCTCCGTTTCCTTCCTGAAGCTGGAGGTTGTGTTGATCTGCCCCATACATCACTTGTGTCCGGTGTCAGTACTGGCACACAGATGCCTCCGTTTCCTTCCTGAAGCTGGAGGTTGTGTTGATCTGCCCCGTACATCACTTGTGTCCGGTGTCAGTACTGGCACACAGATGCCTCCGTTTCCTTCCTGAAGCTGGAGGTTGTGTTGATCTGCCCCGTACATCACTTGTGTCCGGTGTCGGTACTGGCACATAGATGCCTCCGTTTCCTTCCTGAAGCTGGAGGTTGTGTTGATCTGCCCCGTACATCACTTGTGCCCGGTGTCAGTACTGGCACACAGATGCCTCTGTTTCCTTCCTGAAGCTGGAGGTTGTGTTGATCTGCCCCGTACATCACTTGTGTCCGGTGTCGGTACTGGCACACAGATGCCTCCGTTTCCTTCCTGAAGCTGGAGGTTGTGTTGATCTGCCCCATACATCACTTGTGTCCGGTGTCAGTACTGGCACACAGATGCCTCCGTTTCCTTCCTGAAGCTGGAGGTTGTGTTGATCTGCCCCGTACATCACTTGTGTCCGGTGTCAGTACTGGCACACAGATGCCTCCGTTTCCTTCCTGAAGCTGGAGGTTGTGTTGATCTGCCCCGTACATCACTTGTGTCCGGTGTCGGTTGTGTTGATCTGCCCCGTACATCACTTGTGTCCGGCGTCAGTACTGGCACACAGATGCCTCCGTTTCCTTCCTGAAGCTGGAGGTTGTGTTGATCTGCCCCGTACATCACTTGTGTCCGGTGTCAGTACTGGCACACAGATGCCTCCGTTTCCTTCCTGAAGCTGGAGGTTGTGTTGATCTGCCCCGTACATCACTTGTGTCCGGTGTCAGTACTGGCACACAGATGCCTCCGTTTCCTTCCTGAAGCTGGAGGTTGTGTTGATCTGCCCCGTACATCACTTGTGTCCGGTGTCGGTACTGGCACACAGATGCCTCCGTTTCCTTCCTGAAGCTGGAGGTTGTGTTGATCTGCCCCGTACATCACTTGTGTCCGGTGTCAGTACTGGCACACAGATGCCTCCGTTTCCTTCCTGAAGCTGGAGGTTGTGTTGATCTGCCCCGTACATCACTTGTGTCTGGTGTCAGTACAGTACACAGATGCCTCCGTTTCCTTCCTGAAGCTGGAGGTTGTGTTGATCTGCCCCATACATCACTTGTGTCTGGTGTCAGTACAGTACACAGATGCCTCCGTTTCCTTCCTGAAGCTGGAGGTTGTGTTGATCTGCCCCGTACATCACTTGTGTCCGGTGTCAGTACAGTACACAGATGCCTCCGTTTCCTTCCTGAAGCTGGAGGTTGTGTTGATCTGCCCCGTACATCACTTGTGTCCGGTGTCAGTACAGTACACAGATGCCTCCGTTTCCTTCCTGAAGCTGGAGGTTGTGTTGATCTGCCCCGTACATCACTTGTGCCCGGTGTCAGTACAGTACACAGATGCCTCCGTTTCCTTTCTGAAGCTGGAGGTTGTGTTGATCTGCCCCGTACATCACTTGTGTCCGGTGTCGGTACTGGCACACAGATGTCTCCATTTCCTTCCTGAAGCTGGAGGTTGTGTTGATCTGCCCCGTACATCACTTGTGTCCGCTGTCAGTACAGTACACAGATGCCTCCGTTTCCTTCCTGAAGCTGGAGGTTGTGTTGATCTGCCCTGTACATCACTTGTGTCCGGTGTCAGTACAGTACACAGATGCCTCCGTTTCCTTCCTGAAGCTGGAGGTTGTGTTGATCTGCCCCGTACATCACTTGTGCCCGGTGTCAGTACAGTACACAGATGCCTCCGTTTCCTTCCTGAAGCTGGAGGTTGTGTTGATCTGCCCCGTACATCACTTGTGCCCGGTGTCAGTACAGTACACAGATGCCTCAGTTTCCTTCCTGAAGCTGGAGGTTGTGTTGATCTGCCCCGTACATCACTTGTGTCCGGTGTCGGTACTGGCACACAGATGTCTCCATTTCCTTCCTGAAGCTGGAGGTTGTGTTGATCTGCCCCGTACATCACTTGTGTCCGGTGTCAGTACAGTACACAGATGCCTCCGTTTCCTTCCTGAAGCTGGAGGTTGTGTTGATCTGCCCTGTACATCACTTGTGTCTGGTGTCAGTACAGTACACAGATGCCTCCGTTTCCTTCCTGAAGCTGGAGGTTGTGTTGATCTGCCCCGTACATCACTTGTGCCCGGTGTCAGTACAGTACACAGATGCCTCCGTTTCCTTCCTGAAGCTGGAGGTTGTGTTGATCTGCCCCGTACATCACTTGTGTCCGGTGTCAGTACAGTACACAGATGCCTCCGTTTCCTTCCTGAAGCTGGAGGTTGTGTTGATCTGCCCTGTACATCACTTGTGTCTGGTGTCAGTACAGTACACAGATGCCTCCGTTTCCTTCCTGAAGCTGGAGGTTGTGTTGATCTGCCCCGTACATCACTTGTGCCCTGTGTCAGTACAGTACACAGATGCCTCCGTTTCCTTCCTGAAGCTGGAGGTTGTGTTGATCTGCCCCGTACATCACTTGTGTCCGGTGTCAGTACGGCACACAGATGCCTCCGTTTCCTTCCTGAAGCTGGAGGTTGTGTTGATCTGCCCCGTACATCTTAGTCCTGACCAATGCTGCCGCAGTCGTTTTCAGCTGACCGGTGGGTGTGGGGAGGTTGTCAATAGTTCAGTCCTGGACAATCCCTTTAATGACTTCATTACCTCAGTACCCATGCCATAGAAGGCGCCGAACACCTTGTGGAGACCCTACTGGTGCTTGCTGGGAAAAGTATGTAAATGAGCGCTCCTTCAGAGGCGGAGCACCAGGGTCGCTCGCTGGATTAATCCGTTTTTGTTTTCCAGTTTCTCTGGAGAAGCGTCAATCGGGTCCAGTTGTTTTTTGGCAGTGGCACACGGGTGAAGTCGTGTGGATCGGGCAGGATCTCTGCGGTCAGTGATGGGAAACATTCATTGGCAAAACCTGGAGACTGAGACCCTAGATACGGTCACCAAGGGTCTGGATCTGCTGATGTTTTGCTCCTTCGATCACAGCTTATGTCCGCGCCTTCACCAGATCTTACATTTCTCCGATGTCGTGGAAATAAGAGATGGAGACTTTGTGAATAAGTTTGTGTCTGCAGCGTCTGTGCAGGCCTATGGGTCTCCGTGGTAACAGACGACAGGCTCACCGTCTGCGGTCAGATCCCGGGTGTCATCGCTGTTATTGCTCAGTCACCCTCTGTAGCGTCCGTGCAGGCCTATGGGTCTCCGTGGTAACAGACAACAGGCTCACCGTCTGCGGTCAGATCTCGGGTGTCGTCGCTGTCATTGCTCAGTCACCCTCTGTAGTGTCCGTGCAGGCCTATGTGCAGCGCCCCAGAGTCCTGGTCGTTGCAGTATTGTCGCTCTGCCACAAGGGGGAGTGATGTTACGTCTGATGGTACTAAAGGAGTTCACCTGACCAGGTATCACAGTCACACACTACACTTCACACTCCGGCCACCAGGGGGAGCAAAAGGTTCTATGTATTAGGCCACTCCTCACACTCTGGTAAAACTGGGGGTTGGATAGGAAGTTAGGGAGAAGCTGACTGGGTTTTGCCCAGGTAACATCTAGTGAGAGAGAGAGTTGCTTGGGAAGCTTCGGGGAGGTCCCTGTCAGGGGTGGGATCCTGACAGAGGCCTAGCACGAGCAGATCGTTATGGAGCCGTGCCTGCACCTCATTGCGGCGGCATCTTAAGAAAGGACACGAAGCGAAGTATATTGTGGAGAAGTGAGAAACGAGATCACAGCACAAAGGAGATAGAACCAGAAGGAGTCGTGCCCCGAGATCGGCAACATCCTTTTAAGGCGGAAAGCCGGAGGCCGGAACGCCGAGGAAGTAATAGACTCTACGCATTACTTTGAACTACGGCAGGGCAGTTAACTTTAGGTTGGCTGTCTCACTTTTACACCTAATGAAGACAACGGAGGCAATTGTGGCAGAGGGGCGTCTCTAGGGTCCCTATAAAATAACTCCAGGCCTACCCCGTCATACGGGTGCGTCCTATCCATATCATCTGGGGGACGGAGAGAAAGAACAGAAACATACACGACAGTTGTGAGGACTATCCCGTGGTGCTCAGCAGGGAAGTACTACAACACCCAGGCGCTAGTAGGTAGGCTACTGATTTCCACCTGCTAAGAGAACTCTGGATGTGCCTTCGGACCGGCCGGTCTCAGCCAGCCCTGTTAGCAGTGCTCTGGATTGTGGATGCCGAAGCCTTCAGTAAAGAGGTAAAGAGACTGCAACCCTGTGTCCTCGTCATTTACTGCGACCTACACCATCACCATCTACTCATCAAGGGAAGCCCTGGGGACATACTTCACCTGTGGGAAGGTATACATCTAGCTACCATAACATCACCCCAAGCGGACCCCTCAGCAGCATCGGTCATCCTGACCGAGTACCACAGGTGGCGTCACGAACACTTGACAAACTCTCACCTACACCTTTATTTGGGCGCCCCTTAGCAGGGCCACGGACCGGGTTGGGCCACCGTGACATCCCCAGAACCGAGACCGAGGGACCCGGTATCGAGTACCCCGCTGCCGTGCGTCTGGGGGCCGCTCCATATGGGTCTCCGTGGTAACAGACGACAGGCTCACCGTCTGCAGTCAGATCTCTGGTGTCGTCACTGTCATTGCTCAGTCACCCTCTGTAGTGTCCGTGCAGGCCTATGGGTCTCCGTGGTAACAGACGACAGGCTCACCGTCTGCGGTCAGATCTCGGGTGTCGTCGCTGTCATTGGTCAGTCACCCTCTGTAGTGTCCGTGCAGGCCTATGGGTCTCCGTGGTAACAGACAACAGGCTCACCGTCTACGGTCAGATCCCGGGTGTCATCACTGTTATTGCTCAGTCACCCTCTGTAGTGTCCGTGCAGGCCTATGGGTCTCCGTGGTAACAGACAACAGGCTCACCATCTGCGGTCAGATCTCAGGTGTCGTCGCTGTCATTGCTCAGTCACCCTCTGTAGTGTCCATGCAGGCCTATGGGTCTCCGTGGTAACAGACAACAGGCTCACCGTCTGCGGTCAGATCTCGGGTGTCGTCGCTGTCATTGCTCAGTCACCCTCTGTAGTGTCCGTGCAGGCCTATGGGTCTCCGTGGTAACAGATGACAGGCTCACCGTCTGCGGTCAGATCTCGGGTGTCATCGCTGTCATTGCTCAGTCACCCTCTGTAGTGTCCGTGCAGGCCTATGGGTCTCCGTGGTAACAGATGACAGGCTCACCGTCTGCGGTCAGATCTCGGGTGTCGTCGCTGTCATTGCTCAGTCACCCTCTGTAGTGTCCGTGCAGGCCTATGGGTCTCCATGGTAACAGACGACAGGCTCACCGGCTGCGGTCAGATCCCGGGTGTCATCACTGTCATTGCTCAGTCACCCTCTGCAGTGTCCGTGCAGGCCTATGGGTCTCCGTGGTAACAGATGACAGGCTCACCGTCTGCGGTCAGATCTCGGGTGTCGTCACTGTCATTGCTCAGTCACCCTCTGCAGTGTCCGTGTAGGCCTATGGGTCTCCGTGGTAACAGATGACAGGCTCACCGGCTGCGGTCAGATCCCGGGTGTCATCGCTGTCATTGCTCGTCACCCTCTGATGGCAGCAGCTTGTCCTTGGAGGGGTCGGTGTGGACTCGCCTTATCTCAGTATTCACCTCCGGGTCAGCGCTGGAGATGATGAGCGTCAGACTCTTCAGTATCGGTAATGATGAGCTTCTCCTCCCAGAGCTGACCGTGTGGCGCTGGGATATCCTGCCTCACCCTGCCATTGCTGGGCTACACTAGTAATTACTGGACCAGGCCGTTGGTCCGATCCTGGTATCATGCCCGACGTGGGTGCAGGGGTTATCTGCGGTCACCTTCATTGTGGACGTCGTCTTCCATTCAGCAGATGACTGCTTGATGTCTGCATTTCCCCTCGTGTTTTAAGACCATGGGGGGCACTGGCCGAGTGCGAATACAGAACTGTGCACTATTTCCTGAGTCCCTGTCCCCTGTACAGAGTGGCCCCTCATCCTGGCCTGGTCCGAGCCCACGGACTGCGTTCTTCGTGGTAGACACCGGCGCCCCAGTGACTTCATTACTTTGCTGATATGAGAGGGTGCAGTGTTGATTCGTCCCTGACCTGTATAACCTCCTCTCTATCCGCAGACCCGGGTGACAATGAGCCTCTGTCCCCAGAATGGGGAGGGCTCAGTTTTTGTCCCTTGGACCGGAGCCACCTGAAAGGACAAAAGAATCTATTGTTGTGTGGCCCCCAACCCGCCGTCATCTGAGACATGGGAGACGTGGAGGAGCAGTTGTGTGCGTACTCCGGCTGTGCATGAACACTGATGGGTGTGATTGTCCCCAGTGTCACCTGCTGGGTCTGTACCACCTGTGCGCAGTAATATCAGCCTGGCCGGGGTTCATGGGGCTGCGCACACCCCCATTCTTGTCCCCTTTTGTGTGATGTAAAGTTTGGGGGTTAGAGATCAGAAGTGAATGAGTCAGAATGATCTCACCGTCGCCGCCACATGGATGAATGGACGATGCAGCGGGTGCCCATTACAGGATATGGAGGGTCAGGACAATGCAGCGCTTGCCATAATGGAGAGGGCTGTAAATCTGGGAGCAGCGCCCCATCATCAGGCCTCACAGGGGTTTTCTGGTGTATGAGCATTCAATTAAAGGGATTGTCCAGTAAGAGGAACCTCCCCTAAGATGGAGACAGAGAAAAAGAACCGTGAGGAAGAGAAATCTCATCGCTGTCCAAACACTACAGACATGGTCCCGAGTCCCAGCTGCCATCTTTACTTACAAAGTATATGGATATGCTCTCACAGCTGACGGGCCGTCCTGCTCTTGTCCTTATCTTGTCCTGCTCTTACAGCTGACGGGCCGTCCTGATCTTGTCCTGCTCTCACAGCTGACGGACCGTCCTGATCTTGTCCTGCTCTCACAGCCGACGGGCCGTCCTGATCTTGTCCTGCTCTCACAGCTGACGGGCCGTCTTGATCTTGTTCTGCTCTCACAGCAGACGGGCCATCCTGCTCTTGTCCTGATCTGGTTCTGCTCTCACAGCAGACGGGCCGTCCTGATCTTGTCCTGCTCTCACAGCTGACGGGCAGTCCTGATCTTGTTCTGCTCTCACAGCTGATGGTCCCTCCTGATCTTGTCCTGCTCTTACAGCTGACGGGCCATCCTGATCTTGTCCTGCTCTTACAGCTGACGGGCCGTCCTGATCTTGTCCTGCTCTTACAGCCGATGGGCCGTCCTGATCTTGTCCTGCTCTTACAGCCGACAGGCCGTCCTGATCTTGTCCTGCTCTCACAGCCGACGGGCCGTCCTGATCTTGTCCTGCTCTTGTCCTGCTCTCACAGCTGACGGGCCGTCCTGATCTTGTTCTGCTCTCACAGCTGATGGGCCGTCCTGATCTTGTCCTGCTCTCACAGCCAACGGGCCGTCCTGATCTTGTCCTGCTCTTACAGCCGACAGGCCGTCCTGATCTTGTCCTGCTCTCACAGCCGACGGGCCGTCCTGATCTTGTCCTGCTCTTGTCCTGCTCTCACAGCTGACGGGCCGTCCTGATCTTGTTCTGCTCTCACAGCTGATGGGCCGTCCTGATCTTGTCCTGCTCTCACAGCCAACGGGCCGTCCTGATCTTGTCCTGCTCTCACAGCTGAAGGGCCGTCCTGATCTTGTCCTGCTCTCACAGCAGACGGGCCGTCCTGATCTTGTCCTGCTCTCACAGCCGATGGGCCGTCCTGATCTTGTTCTGCTCTCACAGCCGACGGGCCATCCTGATCTTGTCCTGCTCTCACAGCCGACAGGCCGTCCTGATCTTGTCCTGCTCTCACAGCTGACGGGCCTTCCTGCTCTTGTCCTGCTCTCACAGCTGACGGGCCTTCCTGATCTTGTCCTGCTCTTACAGCCGACGGGCCGTCCTGATCTTGTCCTGCTCTCACAGCCGATGAGCCATCCTGATCTTGTCCTGCTCTCACAGCCGATGGGCCGTCCTGATCTTGTTCTGCTCTCACAGCCGACGGTGTTATGATCCTTAGTGGTTGGGGATCACAAATTACTCCAGCTAAGTAACAAACATAGGACAAGCTCTAGGGAGGTGGCAAGCTGGACTGACCGCAAATCTGAACCTAACCAAACACACTAGAAGTAGCCGGTGAACGTGCCTGAATTCCTAGACGTCTCGAGCCAGCCTAAGGAACAAACTACCCCTAGAGAGAAAGAAAGACCTCTCTTGCCTCCAGAGAAATAATCCCCAAAGATATAGAAGCCCCCAACAAATAATAACGGTGAGGTAAGAGGAAGGCACATACACAGGGGTGAAAGCAGATTCAGCAAATGAGGCCCACTAATACTAGATAGCAGAAAATAGAAAAGGGAATCTATGCGGTCAGTAAAAAACCCTTACAAAATATCCACTCTGAGATTTCAAGAACCCCCACACCAACTAACAGTGTGGGGGGAGAAACTCAGTCCCCTAGAGCAACCAGCAAGCGAAGAAATCACATTTTAGCGAGCTGGACTAAAAACATAATGAACACTGATAATCAAAAAATGATCAAACAAAAACTTAGCTTGTCTTGGAGAGACTGGGAGCAAGGTAGACACACGGAATCTGAAGAGCACTGAATACATTGATAGCAGGCAAGGAACTGAGTATCCAGGTGGGCTAAATAGAAAACCAACCAAGGATAACGAACCAGCTGATGAAGCCAACCTGCAGAAGGACAACACTACACAGTACCGCTTGTGACCACTAGAGGGAGCCCAGAAATAGAGTTCACAACAGTACCCCCCCCTTGAGGAGGGGTCACCGAACCCTCATCAAGACCCCCAGGGCGATCAGGACGAGCTGCGTGGAAGGCGCGAACCAAATCGGCCGCATGAACATCAGAGGCGACAACCCAGGAATTATCCTCCTGACCATAGCCCTTCCACTTAACCAGATACTGAAGTCTCCGTCTAGAGATACGAGAATCCAAAATCTTCTCCACCACGTACTCCAATTCGCCCTCAACCAGCACCGGAGCAGGAGGCTCAACAGAAGGAACCACAGGTACCACATACCTCCGCAACAAAGACCTATGGAACACATTATGGATGGCAAACGATGCCGGGAGATCCAAACGAAAAGACACCGGGTTAAGGATTTCCAAGATCTTATAAGGACCGATGAAGCGAGGCTTGAATTTAGGAGACGAGACCTTCATAGGAACATACCGAGAAGACAGCCACACCAAATCCCCAACACGAAGTCGGGGACCCACACCGCGGCGGCGGTTGGCAAAGCGCTGAGCCCTCTCCTGTGACAATTTCAGATTGTCCACCACATGGCTCCAAATCTGCTGCAACCTATCCACCACAGAATCCACCCCAGGACAGTCAGAAGACTCAACCTGACCTGAGGAAAAACGAGGATGGAAACCAGAATTGCAGAAAAAAGACGAAACCAAGGTAGCAGAACTAGCCCGATTATTAAGGACAAACTCGGCCAATGGCAAAAAAGTCACCCAATCATCCTGATCAGCAGAAACAAAACATCTCAAATAAGTCTCCAACGTCTGATTAGTTCGCTCGGTTTGGCCATTAGTCTGAGGATGGAAGGCCGACGAAAAAGACAAATCAATGCCCATCTTAGCACAAAAAGTTCGCCAAAACCTGGACACAAACTGGGATCCTCTATCAGACACAATATTTTCAGGAATGCCGTGCAAGCGAACCACATTCTGAAAAAATAGAGGAACCAAATCGGAGGAGGAAGGCAGCTTAGGCAAGGGCACCAAATGGACCATCTTGGAAAAACGATCACACACCACCCAGATGACAGACATTCTCTGAGATACTGGCAGATCCGAAATAAAATCCATGGAGATGTGCGTCCAAGGCCTTTTCGGGACAGGCAAAGGCAAAAGCAACCCGCTGGCACGAGAACAGCAAGGCTTAGCCCGAGCACAAATCCCACAAGACTGCACAAAGGAACGCACATCCCGCGACAAGGAAGGCCACCAGAAGGACCTAGCCACCAAATCTCTGGTACCAAAAATCCCAGGATGACCCGCCAACACCGAAGAATGAACCTCGGAAATAACTCTGCTGGTCCATCTATCCGGGACAAACAGTCTCTCTGGTGGACAACGGTCAGGTCTATCCGCCTGAAATTTCTGCAGCACTCGTCGCAAATCTGGAGAAATGGCAGACAAAGTCACTCCCTCTCTAAGAATACCAGCCGGCTCAGAAACTCCCGGAGAGTCAGGCACAAAGCTCCTAGAAAGTGCATCAGCTTTCACGTTCTTCGAACCAGGCAGGTATGAGACCACGAAGTTGAAACGGGAGAAAAACAACGACCAACGAGCCTGTCTAGGATTAAGGCGCTTGGCCGACTCGAGGTAAATCAGATTTTTGTGATCAGTCAGGACTACCACACGATGTCTAGCTCCCTCGAGCCAATGACGCCACTCCTCAAATGCCCACTTCATAGCCAACAACTCCCGATTACCAACATCATAATTTCGCTCGGCAGGCGAAAACTTTCTTGAAAAGGAAGCACACGGCTTCATCACAGAGCCCTCAGAACTTCTCTGTGACAAAACAACCCCTGCTCCAATCTCGGAAGCATCAACCTCGACCTGAAAGGGGAGAGAGACATCTGGCTGACATAAGACTGGAGCTGAAGAAAACCGGTGCTTAAGCTCCCGAAAGGCCTCCACGGCCGCAGGAGACCAATTAGTCACATCAGAGCCCTTCCTGGTCAAATCCGTCAAAGGTTTAACCACGCTAGAAAAATTAGCGATGAAACGACGGTAAAAATTAGCAAAACCCAAGAACTTCTGAAGACTCTTAACAGACGTGGGCTGAGTCCAGTCATGAATAGCCTGGACCTTGACTGGGTCCATCTCCACAGCAGAAGGAGAAAAAATAAAACCCAAAAAGGAGACCTTCTGTACTCCGAAGAGGCATTTTGAGCCCTTCACAAATAAAGCATTGGCACGCAGGACCTGAAACACCATCCTGACCTGCTTCACATGGGACTCCCAATCATCAGAAAAGACCAAAATGTCATCCAGATAAACAATCATAAATTTATCCAGATATTCACGGAAAATGTCATGCATGAAGGACTGAAACACAGAAGGAGCATTAGAGAGTCCAAAAGGCATCACCAAGTACTCAAAATGGACTTCGACGTATTAAATGCTGTTTTCCATTCATCTCCCTGCTTAATGCGCACAAGATTATACGCACCACGGAGATCTATCTTGGTGAATCAACTGGCACCCTTAATCCGAGCAAACAAATCAGATAATAGTGGCAAAGGATACTGAAATTTGACTGTAATTTTATTCAGAAGGCGATAATCTATACACGGTCTCAAAGAACCGTCCTTCTTGGCCACAAAAAAGAATCCTGCACCAAGAGGGGAAGAGGATGGGCGAATATGTCCCTTCTCCAAAGACTCCTTTATATAACTCCGCATCGCGGCATGCTCTGGTATAGACAAATTAAAAAGTCGTCCCTTAGGGAATTTACTACCAGGAATTAAATTTATAGCACAGTCACAATCCCTATGAGGGGGCAGGGCACTGGACCTGAGCTCATCAAATACATCCTGGTAGTCAGACAAAAACTCAGGGACCTCAGAAGGAGTGGAAGAAGCAATAGACACCAATGGAGTATCGCCATGAATTCCCTGACAACCCCAACTAGACACAGACATAGCTTTCCAATCTAAAACTGGATTATGAACCTGCAACCATGGCAGACCCAAAACGACAACATCATGTAAATTATGCAGAACAAGAAAGCGAATCACCTCCTGATGAACGGGAGTCATGCACATGGTCATTTTCGTCCAATACTGAGGTTTATTCTCAGCCAATGGCGTAGCATCAATTCCCCTCAGAGGAATAGGAAATTCCAAAGGCTCCAGGACAAAACCACAGCGCCTGGCAAACAACAAATCCATCAGATTCAGGGCAGCACCCGAATCCACAAAAGCCATAACCGGGTAGGACGACAAAGAACAAATCAAAGTAACAGACAAAATAAATTTAGGCTGTATAGTACCAATGGTGACAGGTTTAGCGACCTTTTTTAAGCGTTTAGAGCATGCTGAGATAACATGAGCAGAATCACCACAGTAAAAGCACAACCCATTTTGACGTCTATGACTTTGTCGCTCAATTCTGGTCAGAGTTCGATCACACTGCATAGACTCAGGTCTCTGTTCAGAAAATACCGCCAAAGGATGAGCAGATCTGCGCTCCCGCAAACGCCGATCAACCTGAATGGCCAAAGCCATAGAATCACTCAGACTTGTAGGGGTGGGGAACCCCACCATAACATCCTTAATGGCTTCAGAAAGACCTTCTCTGAAATTTGCAGCCAGGGCACACTCATTCCATTGAGTAAGCACTGACCATTTCCGAAATTTTTGACAATACACCTCTGCTTCATCCTGCCCTTGAGAAAGGGCCAGCAACGCTTTTTCTGCCTGATTCTCAAGATTAGGCTCCTCATAAAGCAGTCCAAGAGCCAGAAAAAACGCATCCACATTCAGCAATGCAGGATCTCCTGGCGCCAGAGAGAAGGCCCAATCCTGAGGGTCGCCACGTAACAAGGAGATAACAATCTTTACTTGCCGAGCGGAATCACCAGAGGAACGAGGTCTCAGAGATAGAAATAACTTACAATTATTCTTAAAATTCTGAAACCTAGATCTATCTCCAGAAAACAACTCAGGAATGGGTATCTTTGGTTCTGACATAGGGCTATGAATAACAAAATCCTGAATACTTTGCACCCGTGCAGCAAGATGATCCACACTAGAAGTCAGAGTCTGAACATCCATGTCTGCAGCTGAGCTCAAAACCACCCAGAGTTCAAGGGGATGAAAGAAGCTAAACAGACTGCAGCAAAGGAAAAGCAGGAGGAGGGAAAAAAAAAATAAATATATTCAGGTCTTCTTTTTATCCCACTTCTGCGATGCATTAAACACTTTTTGGCCTGCTATACTGTTATGATCCTTAGTGGTTGAGGATCACAAATTACTCCAGCTAAGTAACAAACATAGGACAAGCTCTAGGGAGGTGGCAAACTGGACTGACCGCAAGTCTGAACCTATCCAAACACACTAGAAGTAGCCGGTGAACGTGCCTGAATTCCTAGACGTCTCGAGCCAGCCTGAGGAACTAACTACCCCTAGAGAGAAAGAAAAGACCTCTCTTGCCTCCAGAGAAATAATCCCCAAAGATATAGAAGCCCCCAACAGCTAATAACGGTGAGGTAAGAGGAAGGCACATACACAGGGGTGAAAGCAGATTCAGCAAATGAGGCCCACTAATACTAGATAGCAGAAAATAGAAAAGGGAATCTATGCGGTCAGTAAAAAACCCTTACAAAATATCCACTCTGAGATTTCAAGAACCCCCACACCAACTAACGGTGTGGGGGGAGAAACTCAGTCCCCTAGAGCAACCAGCAAGCGAATAAATCACATTTTAGCGAGCTGGACTAAAAACATAATGAACACTGATAATCAAAAAATGATCAAACAAAAACTTAGCTTGTCTTGGAGAGACTGGGAGCAAGGTAGACACACGGAATCTGAAGAGCACTGAATACATTGATAGAAGGCAAGGAACTGAGTATCCAGGTGGGCTAAATAGAAAACCAACCAAGGATAACGAACCAGCTGATGAAGCCAACCTGCAGAAGGACAACACTACACAGTACCGCTTGTGACCACTAGAGGGAGCCCAAAATAGAGTTCACAACACGACGGGCCGTCCTGATCTTGTCCTGCTCTCACAGCCGACGTGCCGTCCTGATCTTGTCCTGCTCTCACAGCAGACGGGCCGTCCTGATCTTGTCCTGCTCTTACAGCTGACGGGCCGTCCTGATCTTGTCCTGCTCTCACAGCCGACGGGCCGTCCTGATCTTGTCCTGCTCTTATAGCCGACAGGCCGTCCTGATCTTGTCCTGCTCTCACAGCCGACGGGCCGTCCTGATCTTGTCCTGCTCTTACAGCCAACAGGCCGTCCTGATCTTGTCCTGCTCTCACAGCTGACGGGCCGTCCTGATCTTGTCCTGCTCTCACAGCCGACGGGCCGTCCTGATCTTGTCCTGCTCTTACAGCGAACAGGCCGTCCTGATCTTGTCCTGCTCTCACAGCTGACGGGCCGTCCTGATCTTGTCCTGCTCTCACAGCCGACGGGCCGTCCTGATCTTGTCCTGCTCTTACAGCCAACAGGCCGTCCTGATCTTGTCCTGCTCTCACAGCCGACTGTTGTGAATTCTGTTGTGGGTTCTGCTCTTGGGCTCCCTCCGGTGGTTATAAGTGGTAGTGCTGCTGTTTGTCCTTCACAGCAGTCATCAGGTGCTTCCACTTTGGACAGGGCTATTTCGTCTGGCTCCTTCCTTTAGTGAGTGCCAGTTGTCCATTGTTTTCTAGGGATCCACATCTCTGCTTGGTTTCTCCTTCTGGATTGTCCAAATCATCAAAGATAAGTCCTGGCTCTGTTTTTCCAGTCCACATGCGGTGGACTTAATAGTTCTGTGAATTGCTATGTTTTTTCTTGTCCAGCTTTGTCTGTGTAAAGATTTATTCAGCCAAGTTGGAAGCTCTGGAGTCACAGAGTTACCCTCCATGCCTTTAGTTAGGTGTGAAGATTTTTGTATTCTCTGTGGTGGATTTTGTAGTATTTTTTATACTGACCGCACAGTACTCTGTCCTGTCTTTTCTTTCTAGGTAGCGTGGCCTCCTTTGCTAAATTCTGTTTTCAGTCTGCGTTTGTAATTTCCCTCTCCTCTCACAGTCAATATTTGTGGGGGGCTGCCTTTCCTTTGGGAATTTTCTCTGAGGCAAGATAGTATTCCTGTTTCTTTCTTTAGGGGTAATTAGTCCTCCGGCTGTGACGAGGTGTCTAGGGAGTGACAGGAACATCCCACGGCTACTTCTAGTTTATGTGTTAAGTTCAGGGTCTGCGGTCAGTATAGAGGCCACCTACTACAGAGCTCGTCCATGCTGCTCCTAGGCCACCAGTTCATAACAGTACAACTGGCCAACAATGAGTTAACCGCATCTCAAAAGAAGGGAAAGAAAGTGCTGAGCCATTTTTTTTTCTGTACTCTGTTGTGTTTTTTTTTCCCTCTTCACTTCTGGGTGGCTCAGGAGTTAGGCGTTTACATGGATGTTCAGGGACTTGCTTCTCGGGTGGATCAACTTGCTGCTAGAGTACAGGGTATTTCTGATTATATTGTGCAGACTCCTGTTTTAGAGCCTAGAATTCCTACCCCCGATCTGTTCTTCGGGGACAGGTCCAAATTTTTGAGCTTTAAAAATAACTGTAAACTGTTTTTTGCTCTGAAGCCCCGTTCCTCTGGTGATCCCATCCAGCAGGTAAAAATTGTAATTTCTCTGTTGCGTGGTGACCCGCAGGATTGGGCATTTTCCCTGGAATCTGGGAATCCAGCCTTGCTTAATGTAGACACCTTTTTTCAGGCGCTTGGGTTATTGTATGATGAACCTAACTCTGTAGAGCATGCTGAGAAAACACTTTTGGCCCTGTGTCAGGGTCAAGAAGCGGCAGAGTCATATTGCCAGAAATTCAGAAAATGGTCTGTGCTTACTAAGTGGAATGAGGATGCTTTGGCGGCAATTTTCAGAAAGGGTCTTTCTGAATCTGTTAAAGATGTTATGGTGGGCTTCCCCACGCCTGCAGGTCTGAGTGATTCTATGTCTCTGGCCATTCAGATTGATCGGCGATTGCGTGAGCGCAGAGTTGTGCACACTATGGCGTTGTCTTCCGAGCGGAGCCCTGAGCCTATGCAGTGTGATAGGATTGTGTCTAGAGCTGAACGCCAAGGATTCAGACGTCAGAATAGGTTGTGCTTTTACTGTGGCGATTCTGCTCATGTTATTTCTGATTGCCCTAAGCGTGCCAAGAGAATCGCTAATTCCGTTACTATCAGTACTGTACAACCTAAATTTCTGTTATCTGTGACCCTGATCTGTTCATTATCGTCATTTTCTGTCATGGCATTTGTGGATTCAGGCGCCGCTTTAAATTTAATAGACTTAGAATTTGCCAGACGTTGTGGTTTTTCCTTACAGCCTTTGCGGAGTCCTATCCCTTTGAGGGGGATTGATGCTAAACCATTGGCTAAAAATAAACCTCAGTTTTGGACACAGCTGACCATGTGCATGGCGCCAGCCCATCAGGAAGATTGTCGCTTCCTGGTGTTACATAATTTGCATGATGCTATTGTGCTGGGGTTTCCATGGTTACAGGTACATAATCCGGTGTTGGATTGGAAATCTATGTCTGTGACTAGTTGGGGTTGTCAGGGGGTTCACGATGACGTTCCTCTGATGTCAATTTCCTCCTCCCCCTCTTCTGAAATTCCTGAGTTTCTGTCAGATTTCCAGGATGTTTTCGATGAGCCCAAGTCCAGTTCCCTTCCACCGCATAGGGACTGTGATTGTGCTATTGACTTGATTCCAGGCTGTAAGTTTCCTAAGGGCCGACATTTCAACCTGTCTGTGCCTGAACATGCCGCCATGCGGAGCTATGTAAAGGAGTCTTTGGAGAAGGGGCATATTCGGCCATCTTCTTCTCCATTGGGAGCAGGTTTTTTTTTTGTTGCCAAGAAGGATGGCTCCTTGAGACCCTGTATTGATTATCGCCTCTTGAATAAGATCACGGTCAAATTCCAATACCCTTTGCCTTTGCTTTCTGATTTGGTTGCCAGAATTAAGGGGGCTAGTTGGTTTACTAAGATTGACCTTCGAGGGGCATATAATCTTGTTCGTATTAAGCAGGGTGACGAATGGAAAACTGCGTTTAATACGCCCGAGGGCCATTTTGAGTATCTTGTGATGCCATTCGGACTCTCTAATGCCCCATCTGTGTTTCAGTCCTTCATGCATGATATTTTTCGGAATTATCTTGATAAATTCATGATTGTATATTTGGATGATATTTTGATTTTTTCAGATGATTGGGAGTCTCATGTGAAACAAGTTAGGATGGTATTTCAGGTCCTTCGTGACAATGCCTTGTTTGTGAAGGGGTCTAAGTGCCTCTTTGGAGTACAGAAGGTTTCCTTTTTGGGCTTCATTTTTTCTCCATCATCTATAGAAATGGATCCGGCTAAGGTTCAGGCCATTCATGATTGGATCCAGCCCACATCCGTGAAGAGCCTTCAGAAATTTTTGGCCTTTGCTAATTTTTATCGCCGTTTCATTGCCAACTTCTCCAGTGTGGTTAAACCCCTGACCGATTTGACGAGGAAGGGCGCTGATGTAACGAATTGGTCCTCTGAGGCCGTTTCTGCCTTTCAGGAGCTTAAGCGCCGATTTACTTCTGCCCCTGTGTTGCGTCAGCCGGATGTTTCTCTTCCTTTTCAGGTTGAGGTTGACGCTTCTGAGATTGGGGCAGGGGCCGTTTTGTCTCAGAGGAATTCTGATGGTTCCTTGATGAAACCGTGTGCCTTCTTTTCTCGAAAGTTTTCGCCTGCGGAACGCAATTATGATGTCGGCAATCGTGAGTTGTTGGCTATGAAGTGGACATTTGAGGAGTGGCGACATTGGCTTGAGGGGGCCAAGCACCGTATTGTGGTCTTGACCGATCATAAGAATCTGATTTACCTCGAGTCTGCCAAACGGCTGAATCCTAGACAGGCCCGATGGTCCCTGTTTTTCTCCCGTTTTGATTTTGTTGTCTTGTATCTTCCAGGTTCTAAGAATGTTAAGGCTGATGCCCTCTCTAGGAGTTTTTTGCCTGATTCCCCTGGGATTCTTGAGCCGGTTGGTATTCTTAAGGAGGGAGTGATTCTTTCTGCCATCTCCCCTGATTTGCGACGGGCTCTTCAGGAGTTTCAGGCTGATAAACCTGATCGCTGTCCAGCGGGGAAACTGTTTGTTCCTGACAGATGGACTAGTAAAGTGATTTCTGAGGTTCACTGTTCGGTGTTGGCTGGCCATCCTGGGATTATTGGTACCAGAGATTTGGTTAGTAGGTCCTTTTGGTGGCCTTCTTTGTCACGGGATGTGCGTTCTTTTGTGCAGTCCTGTGGGACTTGTGCGCGGGCCAAACCTTGCTGCTCCCGTGCCAGTGGGTTGCTTTTGCCTTTGCCGGTCCCTGAGAGGCCTTGGACGCATATTTCTATGGATTTTATTTCGGATCTTCCTGTTTCCCAGAGGATGTCTGTTATCTGGGTGATCTGTGACCGGTTTTCTAAGATGGTTCATTTGGTACCTTTGCCTAAGTTGCCTTCCTCTTCTGAGTTGGTTCCGTTGTTTTTTCAGCATGTGGTTCGTTTGCATGGCATTCCGGAGAATATTGTGTCCTATAGAGGTTCCCAGTTTGTTTCTAGGTTTTGGCGGTCCTTTTGTGCTAAGCTGGGCATTGATTTGTCTTTTTCTTCCGCATTTCATCCTCAGACAAACGGCCAAACCGAGCGAACTAACCAGACTTTGGAAACTTATTTGAGATGCTTTGTGTCTGCCGATCAGGATGATTGGGTGGCTTTCTTGCCATTGGCAGAGTTTGCCCTTAATAATCGGGCTAGTTCTGCTACCTTGGTGTCACCATTCTTTTGTAATTCTGGGTTTCATCCTCGTTTTTCTTCAGGGCAGGTTGAGTCTTCTGATTGTCCTGGGGTGGACTCTGTGGTTGACAGGTTGCAGCAGATTTGGGCTCATGTTGTGGACAATTTGGTGTTGTCTCAGGAGGAGGCTCAGCGTTTTGCCAACTGTCGTCGGCGTGTGGGTTCCCGGCTTCAGGTTGGGGATTTGGTCTGGTTGTCTTCTCGTCATGTTCCTATGAAGGTTTCTTCCCCGAAGTTCAAGCCTCGGTTTATTGGTCCTTATAGGATTTCTGAGATTATCAATCCGGTGTCTTTTCGTTTGGCCCTTCCAGCCTCTTTTTCCATCCATAATGTTTTTCATAGATCTTTGTTGCGGAAATATGTGGTGCCCGTGGTTCCCTCTGTTGATCCTCCTGCCCCGGTGTTGATTGATGGGGAGTTGGAGTATGTTGTGGAGAAGATCTTGGATTCTCGTTTTTCTAGACGGAGGCTTCAGTATCTTGTCAAGTGGAAGGGTTATGGCCAGGAGGATAATTCTTGGGTTGTTGCCTCCGATGTTCATGCTGACGATTTGGTTCGTGCCTTCCATTTGGCTCGTCCGGATCGGCCTGGGGGCTCTGGTGAGGGTTCGGTGACCCCTCCTCAAGGGGGGGGTACTGTTGTGAATTCTGCTCTTGGGCTCCCTCCGGTGGTTATAAGTGGTAGTGCTGCTGTTTGTCTTTCACAACAGTCATCAGCTGCTTCCACTTTGGACGGGGCTATTTCGTCTGGCTCCTTCCTTTAGTGAGTGCCAGTTGTCCATTGTTTTCTAGGGATCCACATCTCTGCTTGGTTTCTCCTTCTGGATTGTCCAAATCATCAAAGATAAGTCCTGGCTCTGTTTTTGCAGTCCACATGCGGTGGACTTAATAGTTCTGTGAATTGCTATGTTTTTTCTTGTCCAGCTTTGTCTGTGTAAAGATTTATTCAGCCAAGTTGGAAGCTCTGGAGTCACAGAGTTACCCTCCATGCCTTTAGTTAGGTGTGAAGATTTTTGTATTCTCTGTGGTGGATTTTGTAGTATTTTTTATACTGACCGCACAGTACTCTGTCCTGTCTTTTCTTTCTAGGTAGCGTGGCCTCCTTTGCTAAATTCTGTTTTCAGCCTGCGTTTGTAATTTCCCTCTCCTCTCACAGTCAATATTTGTGGGGGCTGCCTTTCCTTTGGGAATTTTCTCTGAGGCAAGATAGTATTCCTGTTTCTTTCTTTAGGGGTAATTAGTCCTCCGGCCGTGACGAGGTGTCTAGGGAGTGACAGGAACATCCCACGGCTACTTCTAGTTTATGTGTTAAGTTCAGGGTCTGCGGTCAGTATAGAGGCCACCTACTCCAGAGCTCGTCCATGCTGCTCCTAGGCCACCAGTTCATAACAGCCGACGGGCCGTCCTGATCTTGTCCTGCTCTCACAGCTGACGGGCCGTCCTGATCTTGTCCTGCTCTCACAGATGACGGGCCTTCCTGATCTTGTCCTGCTCTCACAGCCGATGGGCCGTCCTGATCTTGTTCTGCTCTCACAGCAGACGGGCCGTCCTGATCTTGTCCTGCTCTCACAGCTGATGGTTCCTCCTGATCTTGTTCTGCTCTCACAGCAGACGGGCCATCCTGATCTTGTCCTGCTCTCACAGCTGATGCTGCCTCCTGATCTTGTCCTGCTCTCACAGCTGACGGGCCGTCCTGATCTTGTTCTGCTCTCACAGCAGACGGGCCGTCCTGATCTTGTCCTGCTCTCACAGCTGATGCTCCCTCCTGATCTTGTCCTGCTCTCACAGCTGACGGGCCGTCCTGATCTTGTTCTGCTCTCACAGCTGATGGTCCCTCCTGATCTTGTCCTGCTCTCACAGATGACGGGCCTTCCTGATCTTGTCCTGCTCTCACAGCCGATGGGCCGTCTTGATCTTGTTCTGCTCTCACAGCAGACGGGCCGTCCTGATCTCGTCCTGCTCTCACAGCTGACGGGCCGTCCTGATCTTGTCCTGCTCTCACAGCTGACGGGCCATCCTGATCTTGTCCTGCTCTCACAGCTGACGGGCCGTCCTGATCTTGTCCTGCTCTCACAGATGACGGGCCTTCCTGATCTTGTCCTGCTCTCACAGCCGATGGGCCGTCCTGATCTTGTCCTGCTCTCACAGATGACGGGCCGTCCTGATCTTGTCCTGCTCTCACAGCTGACGGGCCGTCCTGATCTTGTCCTGCTCTCACAGATGACGGGCCTTCCTGATCTTGTCCTGCTCTCACAGCCGATGGGCCGTCCTGATCTTGTCCTGCTCTCACAGATGACGGGCCGTCCTGATCTTGTCCTGCTCTCACAGCTGACGGGCCGTCCTGATCTTGTCCTGCTCTCACAGATGACGGGCCTTCCTGATCTTGTCCTGCTCTCACAGCCGATGGGCCGTCTTGATCTTGTTCTGCTCTCACAGCTGACGGGCCGTCCTGATCTTGTCCTGCTCTCACAGCTGACGGGCCGTCCTGATCTTGTCCTGCTCTCACAGCAGACGGGCCGTCCTGATCTTGTCCTGCTCTTGTCCTGCTCTCACAGCTGACGGGCCGTCCTGATCTTGTCCTGCTCTCACAGCTAACGGGCCGTCCTGATCTTGTCCTGCTCTTGTCCTGCTCTCACAGCTGACGGGCCGTCCTGATCTTGTTCTGCTCTCACAGCTGACGGGCCGTCCTGATCTTGTCCTGCTCTCACAGCAGACGGGCCGTCCTGATCTTGTCCTGCTCTCACAGCAGACGGGCCGTCCTGATCTTGTCCTGCTCTTGTCCTGCTCTCACAGCTGACGGGCCGTCCTGATCTTGTTCTGCTCTCACAGCTGACGGGCTGTCCTGATCTTGTCCTGCTCTCACAGCAGACGGGCCGTCCTGATCTTGTCCTGCTCTCACAGCAGACGGGCCGTCCTGATCTTGTCCTGCTCTTGTCCTGCTCTCACAGCAGACGGGCCGTCCTGATCTTGTCCTGCTCTTGTCCTGCTCTCACAGCAGATGGGCCGTCCTGATCTTGTCCTGCTCTCACAGCAGACGGGCCGTCCTGATCTTGTCCTGCTCTCACAGCTGATGGCTCATTTCATGGTGAAAGTTCAGATCGGATTGGTTCGGATTCCTCGTCAGGATGTGATCAGGGACATTGGGGTCCGATCACTGCTGGTGACCTTGACTCCAATCACTGATGATGAGGGTGATAGTCCCTAGTCACTATTATTTACAGGCAATGATTGTGAGCAGCACAGTTTGGATTGTGCACGTGAACCCGGTGCTCTGCTCGTTTGCTCTGCAGTGACCAAGGTCACAAAACAGAAGAAAGTTCAGACAAAATCTCTGAGTCCATAGAGCCTGCGGCCGACCCGCTGTGCCCGCTTGATGGGGCATCTTTTCTCTCCTCGCATTGTCACCCTTTCACTACCCCACAATCAGCACCATCCCTGCCCCCTCCCAGAGCAGCGGCGTCTGTGTATGGGACAGGCGGGAGGTGACGGCGGGTGAATAGCCGCCCTAGGACGGGTCACTGCTCCGCCATTGTCCGGGGGTCTCTCCTAGCCTCATCATATGTAACAGTCACAGAAAATGAGCACTAATTAGAGGGGACAATGGGCGCTGGGTGGCCAGGAACAGATTCTGCATCCCACTGGTTTCATCCACGCTCCCGGCTACAGTGATGTGTCCGCTTTATACTGGGGTCCATTGTTGGAGGAGCCGCCATTGTCCTCCTATGCTGAATGGAACAATGGACTCCTCTCCACTCCCCATGAAGGACGCCCCCGTCTCTGACGATCTCTGGGTGCTCAGCTATCCATTATCACCCGTTTGGGGCGAGACGTCACACTTAGTATCAGGATCAGTACTGATATTAATGATTGGAGACAATTTACTGATTTCCCATACTTTATATTGTGGTGTCGACAATCTGTGCCGGACAGTAACTCCCATCATCCTGACACCAGGAGCACACACTTTAATCTACCCTTCTCACATACGATGGATCACTCCCATCATCCATGTCCTCACGAGCCTTATATTGGGCCCCGCAGTCCCATCATATATGCCAGTCCTCCACGGAACAGAAGTGCGCTCTCGTATTCTTGTGCAATACATTTACAGCGGCCACTAAGAAGCAAAAGCTACGTCCTACAGGACAAATGTGAACAAGGCCACAGAAATACAGAAGGAAGCAGAGATCAAACCTTACACGTGCGGCCCCCCCTCAGCTATGAACTAGGGGCCCAGAGCAGCAATGGACACATACTGATGAAGGGCAACACTACAGCATAGGTCCTGACAACTGGTGACCTACAGTCCGGAGATTATCAGTACTGGAGCGTTATAAGGGGATGTTATCAGTCACTTGCAGGGCGGTCTCAGCAATGAAGAAATGTCATAAACAGTTGTGCTAAAAAGTTTACACACCCCGGAAGAATTTTTGCTTTCTTGGCCCTTTTTTCAGAGAATATGAATGATAACACCAAAACGTTTCCTCCACTCATGGTCAGTGGTTGGGTGAAGCCATTTATTGTCACTGCTGTGTTTTATCTTTACAAATCATAATGACAACATAAAACATCCAAATCATGTTACCATCTTTTCAGTTCGCCATTAAAAGGTATCAACCACTGAGGACTCTCAATTCTAAATATTTTTCTATCCACTGGCTAACACGGTACCAAGATATATATCTTTCCTGTATATAATATGTAGCATTATAGCCATATAATACACGGGTCACTATATGATATGTAACATTATAGCCATATAATACACGGGTCACTATATAATATGTAACATTATAGTCATATAATACACGGGTCACTATATAATATGTAACATTATATCCATATAATACACGGGTCACTATATAATATGTAACATTATAGCCATATAATACACGGGTCACTGTATACTATGTAACATTATAGCCATATAATACACGGGTCACTGTATACTATGTAACATTATAGTCATATAATACACGGGTCACTATATAATATGTAACATTATAGTCATATAATACACGGGTCACTATATAATATGTAACATTATATCCATATAATACACGGGTCACTATATAATATGTAACATTATAGCCATATAATACACGGGTCACTGTATACTATGTAACATTATAGCCATAGAATACACGGGTCACTGTATAATATGTAACATTATAGCCATATAATACACGGGTCACTATATAATATGTAACATTATAGCCATATAATACACGGGTCACTATATAATATGTAACATTATAGCCATATAATACACCGGTCACTATATAATATGTAACATTATAGCCATATAATACACGGGTCACTGTATACTATGTAACATTATAGCCATAGAATACACGGGTCACTATATAATATGTAACATTATAGTCATATAATACACGGGTCACTATATACTATGTAACATTATAGCCATATAATACACGGGTCACTATATAATATGTAACATTACAGCCATATAATACACGGGTCACTATATACTATGTAACATTACAGCCATATAATACACGGGTCACTATATAATATGTAACATTATAGCCATATAATACACGGGTCACTATATAATATGTAACATTATCGCCATATAATACACGGGTCACTGTATAATATGTAACATTATAGCCATATAATACACGGGTCACTGTATACTATGTAACATTATAGTCATATAATACACGGGTCACTGTATACTATGTAACATTATAGCCATATAATACACGGGTCACTATATAATATGTAACATTATAGCCATAGAATACACGGGTCACTATATACTATGTAACATTATAGCCATAGAATACACGGGTCACTGTATAATATGTAACATTATAGTCATATAATACACGGGTCACTATATAATATGTAACATTATAGTCATATAATACACGGGTCACTATATAATATGTAACATTATCGCCATATAATACATGGGTCACTGTATAATATGTAACATTATAGCCATATAATACACGGGTCACTATATACTATGTAACATTATAGCCATATAATACACCGGTCACTATATAATATGTAACATTATAGCCATATAATACACGGGTCACTATATAATATGTAACATTATAGCCATAGAATACACGGGTCACTGTATAATATGTAACATTATAGTCATATAATACACGGGTCACTATATACTATGTAACATTATAGCCATATAATACACGGGTCACTATATAATATGTAACATTATAGCCATATAATACACGGGTCACTGTATACTATGTAACATTACAGCCATATAATACACGGGTCACTATATACTATGTAACATTACAGCCATATAATACACGGGTCACTATATAATATGTAACATTATAGCCATATAATACACGGGTCACTGTATAATATGTAACATTATAGCCATATAATACACGGGTCACTGTATACTATGTAACATTATAGTCATATAATACACGGGTCACTGTATACTATGTAACATTATAGCCATATAATACACGGGTCACTATATAATATGTAACATTATAGCCATAGAATACACGGGTCACTGTATAATATGTAACATTATAGTCATATAATACACGGGTCACTATATAATATGTAACATTATAGTCATATAATACACGGGTCACTATATAATATGTAACATTATAGTCATATAATACACGGGTCACTGTATACTATGTAACATTATAGCCATATAATACACGGGTCACTATATAATATGTAACATTATAGTGATATAATACACGGGTCACTATATAATATGTAACATTATAGCCATATAATACACGGGTCACTATATAATATGTAACATTATAGTGATATAATACACGGGTCACTATATAATATGTAACATTATAAAAAAACTGATGTGTGAAAGTAGCCTCCTCATCTTGACATGTTTAACATGTCATTCTCCGCAAGGAGAAATGATACTTCTTGGATCCCGGTCAGACGCCTCTCACACAGCCAAACCAGATCTCCACTTTGCCCTGACGAGGGGCAGTACCCCGAAACACAGTGTCTGCAAACTGAGATTCTGGTTTGGCTATTATCCTAAGTCATGTGACAAGGCTCGTTAAAGAGTCGACATTGACTGTTAGGATTGCTACTTCCAATAGGTGGCACTAGAATTCTAGTCCTCTTCCTCTCTGAAGAGACAATTAGCCATTTTCCTACAAATTCTCCTCATTTCAGGGGCTCAGAAGTAATAGGTCAAATTCACTTTCCCATAAATAAAATGTCCATTTTTAACTCTTAGTAGAGAATCCTTTGTAGCAATGACGGCCAGAAGACTGGAGGCTATGGCCGTCACCATCGCTGGTCTTCTCTGGTGTGAGGCTTTGTACAATGACAGCCTGAAGTCTGGAGGCCATGTCCGTCACCATCGCTGGTCTTCTCTGGTGTGAGGCTTTGTACAATGACAGCCTGAAGTCTGGAGGCCATGGCCGTCACCATCGCTGGTCTCCTCCAGTGTGAGGCTTTGTATAATGACGGCCAGAAGACTGGAGGCCATGGCCATCACCATCGCTGGTCTCCTCCAGTATGAGGCTTTGTATAATGACAGCCTGAAGTCTGGAGGCCATGGCCATCACCATCGCTGGTCTCCTCCAGTGTGAGGCTTTGTATAATGACGGCCAGAAGACTGGAGGCCATGGCCATCACCATCACTGGTGTCCTCCGGTGTGAGGCTTTGTATAATGACAGCCTGAAGTCTGGAGGCCATGGCCGTCACCATCGCTGGTCTCCTCTGGTGTGAGGCTTTGTATAATGACAGCCTGAAGACTGGAGGCCATGGCCGTCACCATCACTGGTGTCCTCCGGTGTGAGGCTTTGTATAATGACAGCCTGAAGTCTGGAGGCCATGGCCGTCACCATCGCTGGTCTCCTCCGGTGTGAGGCTTTATATAATGACAGCCTGAAGACTGGAGGCCATGGCCGTCACCATCGCTGGTCTCCTCCTGTGTGAGGCTTTATATAATGACAGCCTGAAGTCTGGAGGCCATGGCCGTCACCATCGCTGGTCTCCTCTGGTGTGAGCCTTTGTATAATGACAGCCTGAAGTCTAGAGGCCATGGCCGTAACCATTGCTTGTCTCCTCTGGTGTGAGGCTTTGTATAATGACAGCCTGAAGACTGGAGGCCATGGCCGTCACTATCGCTGGTCTCCTCTAGTGTGAGGCTTTATATAATGACAGCCTGAAGTCTGGAGGCCATGGCCGTCACTATCGCTGGTCTCCTCTAGTGTGAGGCTTTATATAATGACAGCCTGAAGTCTGGAGGCCATGGCCGTCACTATCGCTGGTCTCCTCCGGTGTAAGGCTTTGTATAATGACAGCCTGAAGTCTGGAGGCCATGGCCATCACCATTGCTGGTCTCCTCTGGTGTGAGCCTTTGTATAATGACAGCCTGAAGTCTAGAGGCCATGGCCGTGACCATTGCTTGTCTCCTCTGGTGTGAGGCTTTGTATAATGACAGCCTGAAGACTGGAGGCCATGGCCGTCACTATCGCTGGTCTCCTCTAGTGTGAGGCTTTATATAATGACAGCCTGAAGTCTGGAGGCCATGGCCGTCACTATCACTGGTCTCCTCTAGTGTGAGGCTTTATATAATGACAGCCTGAAGTCTGGAGGCCATGGCCGTCACTATCGCTGGTCTCCTCCGGTGTAAGGCTTTGTATAATGACAGCCTGAAGTCTGGAGGCCATGGCCGTGACCATTGCTTGTCTCCTCTGGTGTGAGGCTTTGTATAATGACAGCCTGAAGTCTGGAGGCCATGGCCATCACTGGTCTTCTCTGGTGTGAGCCTTTGTATAATGACAGCCTGAAATCTGGAGGCTATGGCCGTCACCATCGCTGGTCTCCTCCGGTGTGAGGCTTTATATAATGACAGCCTGAAGTCTGGAGGCCATGGCCATCACTATCGCTGGTCTCCTCTGGTGTGAGGCTTAGTATAATGACAGCCTGAAGTCTGGAGGCCATGGCCATCACCATCGATAGTCTCCTCTGGTGTGAGGCTTTGTATAATGATAGCCTGAAGTCTGGAGGCCATGGCCGTCACCATCACTGGTCTATTCTGGTGTGAGGATTTGTATAATGACAGCCTGAAGTCTGGAGGCCATGGCCATCACTATCGCTGGTCTCCTCTGGTGTGAGGCTTAGTATAATGACAGCCTGAAGTCTGGAGGCCATGGCCATCACCATCGCTGGTCTCCTCTGGTGTGAGCCTTTGTATAATGACAAATCTGGTGAATTTGCCTGATGAACTGACGGGAGTAGTCTCGAAAGCTTGAAATTTGCTACCATCTTTTCCGTTAGCCATTTAAAGGTATCAACCACTGGGGACTCTTAACTCTAAACATATTATATAGTGACCCGTGTATTACATAATAATAATAATAATAATTTTATTTATATAGCGCCAACATATTCCGCAGCGCTTTACAAATTATAGAGGGGACTTGTACAGACAATAGACATTACAGCATAACAGAAATCACAGTTCAAAACAGATACCAGGAGGAATGAGGGCCCTGCTGCTCGCAAGCTTACAAACTATGGGGAAAAGGGGAGACACGAGAGGTGGATGGTGACAATTGCTTTAGTTATTTGGACCAGCCATAGTGTAAGGCTCGGGTGTTCATGTAAAGCTGCATTAACCAGTTCACTGCCTAAGTATGTTGCAGTACAGACACAGAGGCTATTAACTGCATAAAGTGTATGAGAACATGATGAGAGGAACCTGATTGTTTTGTTTTTTTTTAATAGGCCACACAGGGATAGTTCGGTTAATGCGTTGAGGCGGTAGGCCAGTCTGAACAAACTGTGGGGATTGGGGATTAATCGTATTAACCTGGGTAGTGCATTCCAAAGAATCGGCGCAGCACGTGTAAAGTCTTGGAGACGGGAGTGGGAGGTTCTGATTATTGAGGATGCTAACCTGAGGTCATTAGCGGAGCGGAGGGCACGGGTAGGGTGGTAGACTGAGACCAGAGAGGAGATGTAGGGTGGTGCTGAGCCATGGAGTGCTTTGTGGATGAGGGTAGTAGTTTTGTACTGGATTCTGGAGTGGATGGGTAACCAGTGTAATGACTGGCACAGGGTAGAGGCATCGGTGTAACGGTTGGTGAGGAATATGATCCTGGCAGCAGCATTCAGGACAGATTGGAGCGGGGAGAGTTTGGTAAGAGAGAGGCCGATTAGTAGAGAGTTACAATAGTCCAGACGGGAATGAATAAGTGAAACAGTAAGAGTTTTTGCAGAGTCGAAAGTAAGAAAAGGGCGAATTCTAGAAATGTTTTTGAGATGCAGATAAGAAGAGCGAGCCAGTGATCGGATGTGGGGGGTGAATGAAAGCTCGGAATCAAGGATGACCCCAAGGCAGCGGGCATGTTGCTTTGGAGTAATGGTGGAACCGCACACGGAGATGGCAATGTCAGGCAAAGGTAGGTTAGTAGAGGGAGAGAACATGAGGAGTTCAGTTTGACAGGTTCAGTTTCAGATAGAGGGAGGACATGATGTAAAGGCCCCGTCTCACATAGCGATTTACCAACGATCACGACCAGCGATACGACCTGGCCGTGATCGTTGGTAAGTCGCTGTGTGGTCGCTGGGGAGCTGTCACACAGACAGCTCTCTCCAGCGACCAACGATCAGGGGAACGACTTCGGCATCGTTGAAACTGTCTTCAACGATGCCGAAGTCCCCCTGCAGCACCCGGGTAACCAGGGTAAACATCGGGTTACTAAGCGCAGGGCCGCGCTTAGTAACCCGATGTTTACCCTGGTTACCAGCGTAAATGTAATCTCAGAGAGATAGGAGGAGAACCAGGAGAGAATGGTGTCCTTGAGGCCGATGGAGCGGAGCATAGTGAGGAGGAGCTGATGATCCACAGTGTCGAATGCTGCGGAGAGATCCAAGAGAATTAGCATGGAGTAGTGACCATTAGATTTAGCTGTTAGTAGGTCATTAGAGACTTTAGTGAGGGCAGTTTCAGTCGAGTGTAAAGAGCGGAAGCCAGATTGAAGAGGGTCGAGAAGAGAGTTATCTGAGAGATAGCGGGTAAGACGGGAATGGACCAGGTGTTCCAGGAGTTTAGAGATGAAGGGAAGATTAGAGACAGGTCTATAATTAGCGGCACAATTTTGGTCGAGGGAGGGTTTTTTAAGTAATGGATGTATGATGGCATGCTTAAATGAGGATGGAAAAATACCGGAAGTGAGGGAAAGGTTGAATATTTTTGTTAGGTGAGAGGTGACAGCCGGGGAAAGGGAATGGAGGAGATGTGACGGAATGGGGTCACTGGTGCAAGTGGTCGGGCGAGAAGATGCAAGGAGCCTGCTTACTTCTTCTTCAGTAACTGGTTCAAAGTCAGAGAGTGAACTAGATGCAGTGGGGGAGGGGGGACAGTGCCTGGTATGAAGAGATTGGGAGATGATTTCCTGTCGAATGTGGTCAATTTTTTCTTTGAAGTAGTTGGCCAGATTGTCAGCGCGGAGATCTGTGGTTGGAGCCTGCTCTCTTGGGTTGAGTAGGGACTGGAAAGTGTCAAAGAGACGTTTAGGGTTATTGGACAGTGAGGTGATGAGGGTGTTGAAATAGGTTTGTTTGGAGAGGTGAAGGGCAGAGTTGTATGTTTTTAGCATGAACTTATAATGGATGAAATCTTCGGGTAGATTAGATTTTCTTTACAGACGTTCGGCGCACCTGGAGCACCGCTGCAGGAAACGTGTTTGCAGCGTGTGCCACGGTTGTCGCCGTCTGTGCCGAGTTGTTCTATGTATAGGAGGTGCAGCTTCATCCAAAGCACTTTGCAGGGTTTGATTGTAATGCTTCAGAGCAGAATCAGGACATGAGATGGAGAAGATTGGGGCCAATGAGGACTGCAAGTTCTTCATAAGTTTCTGGGTGTTAATGGCCTGTATGTTTCTATAAGTGTGGAAAGTGACTATAATGTTACATATTATATAGTGACCCATGTATTATATGGCTATAATGTTACATATTATATAGTGACCCATGTATTATATGGCTATAATGTTACATATTATATAGTGACCCATGTATTATATGGCTATAATGTTACATATTATATAGTGACCGGTGTATTATACCGCTATAATGTTACATATTATATAGTGACGTGTATTACATGACTATAATGTTACATATTATATAGTGACCCGTGTATTATATGGCTATAATGTTACATGTTATATAGTGACGTCTATTACATGACTATAATGTCACATATTATACAGTGACCCGTGTATTCTATGGCTATAATGTTACATAGTATACAGTGACCCGTGAATTATATGGCTATAATGTTACATATTATATAGTGACCCGTGTATTATATGGATATAATGTTACATATTATATAGTGAGAGACCCGTGTATTATATGGCTTTAATGTTACATATTATACAGTGACCCGTGTATTATATGGCTATAATGTTACATATTATATAGTGACCGGTGTATTATATGACTATAATGTTACATATTATATAGTGACCCGTGTATTATATGGCTGTAATGTTACATATTATATAGTGACCCGTGTATTATATGGCTATAATGTTACATATTATATAGTGACCGGTGTATTATATGACTATAATGTTACATATTATATAGTGACCCGTGTATTATATGGCTGTAATGTTACATATTATATAGTGACCCGTGTATTATATGGCTATAATGTTACATATTATACAGTGACCCGTGTATTATATGGCTATAATGTTACATATTATATAGTGACCCGTGTATTATATGGCTATAATGTTACATATTATACAGTGACCCGTGTATTCTATGGCTATAATGTTACATATTATATAGTGACCCGTGTATTCTATGGCTATAATGTTACATAGTATACAGTGACCCGTGTATTCTATGGCTATAATGTTACATAGTATACAGTGACCCGTGAATTATATGGCTATAATATTATGTATTATATAGTGACCTGTTGTGAATTCGCTTTTTGCTCCCTCTAGTGGTTACTAGTTTTTTGACTCTGGTTTTTCTGTCATTCCTTTTATCCGCACCTGGGTCGTTAGTTAGGGGTGTTGCTATATAAGCTCCCTGGACCTTCAGTTCAATGCCTGGCAACGTAGTTATCAGAGCTAGTCTGCTGTGCTCTTGTCTACTGATCCTGGTTCCAGTTATATCAGCTAAGTCTGCCTTTTTGCTTTTACTATTTGTTTTGGTTTTGTATTTTTGTCCAGCTTGTTCCAAATCTATATCCTGATCTTTGCTGGAAGCTCTAAGGGGGCTGGTGTTCTCCCCCCGGACCGTTAGACGGTTCGGGGGTTCTTGAATTTCCAGTGTGGATTTTGATAGGGTTTTTGTTGACCATATAAGTTACCTTTCTTTATTCTGCTATCAGTAAGCGGGCCTCTCTGTGCTAAACCTGGTTCATTTCTGTGTTTGTCATTTCCTCTTACCTCACCGTTATTATTTGTGGGGGGCTTCTATCCAGCTTTGGGGTCCCCTTCTCTGGAGGCAAGAAAGGTCTTTGTTTTCCTCTACTAGGGGTAGCTAGATTCTCCGGCTGGAGCGTGTCATCTAGAATCATCGTAGGAATGATCCCCGGCTACTTCTAGTGTTGGCGTTAGGAGTAGATATATGGTCAACCCAGTTACCACTGCCCTATGAGCTGGATTTTTGTATTCTGCAGACTTCCACGTTCCTCTGAGACCCTCGCCATTGGGGTCATAACAGTTTGCCAGGCCAGTATTAAATGTTTAATGCATTGCAGAAGAGGGATTATAAGAAAGAAGATTCTGAGTTTTTTTTTTCTCCTTCCCCTTTACCTCAGAGTGGCTATGCTTGCTGCAGACATGAATGTCCAGACCTTGATTACAAGTGTGGACCAGCTGGCTACTCGTGTGCAGGGCATACAAGACTATGTTATCAGAAATCCTATGTCAGAACCTAAAATACCGATTCCTGAACTGTTTTCCGGAGACAGGTTTAAGTTTAGGAATTTTGTGAATAATTGTAAATTGTTTTTGTCCCTGAGACCCTGTTCATCTGGAGACTCTGCTCAGCAAGTAAAGATTGTTATTTCGTTCTTACGGGGCGACCCTCAGGATTGGGCTTTTTCGCTGGCGCCAGGAGATCCGGCATTGGCTGATATTGATGCGTTTTTTCTGGCGCTCGGTTTACTTTATGAGGAACCCAATCTTGAGATTCAGGCAGAAAAGGCCTTGCTGGCTATGTCTCAGGGGCAGGACGAGGCTGAAGTGTATTGCCAAAAATTTCGGAAATGGTCCGTGCTGACACATTGGAACGAGTGTGCACTGGCCGCTAATTTTAGAAGTGGCCTTTCTGAAGCCATTAAGAATGTTATGGTGGGTTTTCCCATTCCCACAGGTCTGAATGATACTATGGCACTGGCTATTCAAATTGACCGGCGGTTGCGGGAGCGCAAAACCGCAAATTCCCTCATGGTGTTGTCTGAACAGACACCTAATTCGGTGCAATGTGATAGAAAAACCGCAAATTCCCTCATGGTGTTGTCTGAACAGACACCTGATTTAATGCAATGTGATAGAATCCTGACTAGAAATGAGCGGAAAATTCATAGACGCCGGAATGGCTTGTGCTACTACTGTGGTGATTCTACACATGTTATCTCAGCATGCTCTAAACGTATATCTAAGGTTGTTAGTCCTGTCACCGTTGGTAATTTGCAACCTAAGTTTATTCTGTCTGTAACTTTGATTTGCTCACTGTCGTCTTATCCTGTCATGGCGTTTGTAGATTCAGGTGCTGCCCTGAGCCTTATGGATCTGTCATTTGCTAAGCGCTGTGGATTTACTCTTGAACCATTGGAAAATCCTATTCCTCTTAGGGGTATTGATGCTACGCCATTGGCAGCAAATAAACCGCAGTATTGGACACAGGTTACCATGAGCATGACTCCTGAACACCGCGAGGTGATACGTTTCCTGGTTTTACATAAAATGCATGATTTGGTTGTTTTAGGGCTGCCATGGTTACAGACCCATAATCCAGCCCTGGACTGGAAGGCTATGTCAGTCTCAAGTTGGGGCTGTCGTGGTATTCATGGGGATTCCCTGCCTGTGTCTATTGCTTCTTCTACGCCTTCGGAAGTTCCTGAGTATTTGTCTGATTATCAGGATGTCTTCAGTGAGTCTGAGTCCAGTGCACTGCCTCCTCATAGGGACTGTGACTGTGCTATAGATTTGATCCCTGGCAGTAAATTTCCTAAGGGAAGATTGTTTAATCTGTCGGTACCCGAACATACCGCTATGCGTTCATATATCAAGGAGTCTCTGGAGAAAGGACATATTCGTCCGTCTTCTTCCCCTCTGGGTGCGGGATTCTTTTTTGTGGCAAAAAAGGACGGATCTTTGAGGCCTTGTATTGATTATCGGCTTTTAAATAAGATCACTGTCAAATTTCAGTATCCTTTACCGCTGTTGTCTGACTTGTTTGCCCGGATTAAAGGTGCCAAGTGGTTCACCAAGATAGACCTTTGTGGTGCGTACAACCTTGTGCGCATTAAGCAAGGTGATGAATGGAAAACCGCATTCAATACGCCCGAAGGTCATTTTGAGTACTTGGTGATGCCTTTTGGGCTCTCCAATGCGCCTTCAGTTTTTCAGTCCTTTATGCATGACATCTTCCGGAAGTATCTGGATAAATTTTTGATTGTTTATCTGGATGATATTTTGGTTTTTTCTGATAATTGGGATTCACATGTGGAGCAGGTCAGGTTGGTCTTTAAAATTTTGCGTGAAAATTCTTTGTTTGTCAAGGGCTCAAAGTGTCTCTTTGGTGTACAGAAGGTTCCCTTTTTGGGGTTCATTTTTTCCCCTTCTGCTGTGGAGATGGACCCAGTCAAGGTCCGAGCTATTCTTGATTGGACTCAGCCCTCGTCAGTTAAGAGTCTTCAGAAATTCTTGGGTTTCGCTAACTTCTACCGTCGTTTTATCGCTAATTTTTCTAGCATTGTGAAACCTTTGACGGATATGACCAAGAAGGGCTCCGATGTGGTTAATTGGGCTCCTGCTGCCGTGGAGGCTTTCCAGGAGTTGAAGCGCCGGTTTACTTCGGCGCCTGTTTTGTGCCAGCCCGATGTCTCACTTCCCTTTCAGGTTGAGGTGGATGCTTCAGAGATTGGAGCGGGGGCCGTTTTGTCGCAGAGAGGCCCTGGTTGCTCTGTTATGAAACCTTGTGCCTTTTTCTCTAGGAAGTTTTCGCCTGCTGAGCGAAATTATGATGTGGGCAATCGGGAGTTGTTGGCCATGAAATGGGCATTTGAGGAGTGGCGTCATTGGCTCGAGGGTGCTAAGCATCGTGTGGTGGTCTTGACTGATCACAAAAATCTGATGTATCTCGAGTCTGCTAAACGCCTTAATCCGAGACAGGCCCGCTGGTCATTGTTTTTCTCCCGCTTTGATTTTGTTGTCTCGTATTTACCAGGTTCAAAGAATGTGAAGGCCGATGCTCTTTCTAGGAGCTTTGTGCCTGATGCTCCTGAAGTCGCTGATCCTGTTGGTATTCTTAAAGATGGAGTTGTCTTGTCAGCTATTTCTCCAGATCTGCGACGTGTGTTGCAGAGATTTCAGGCGGATAGGCCTGAGTCTTGTCCACCTGACAGACTGTTTGTCCCGGATAAGTGGACCAGCAGAGTCATTTCCGAGGTTCATTCCTCGGTGTTGGCAGGTCACCCGGGAATTTTTGGCACCAGAGATCTGGTGGCCAGGTCCTTTTGGTGGCCTTCTTTGTCAAGGGATGTGCGGTCATTTGTGCAGTCCTGTGGGACTTGTGCTCGAGCTAAGCCTTGCTGTTCTCGTGCCAGCGGTTTGCTCTTGCCCTTGCCTGTCCCGAAGAGACCTTGGACACATATCTCCATGGATTTCATTTCTGATCTTCCGCTATCTCAGGGCATGTCCGTTATCTGGGTGATATGTGATCGCTTCTCCAAGATGGTCCATTTGGTTCCTTTGCCTAAGCTGCCTTCCTCTTCCGATCTGGTTCCTGTGTTTTTCCAGAACGTGGTTCGTTTGCACGGCATCCCTGAGAATATTGTGTCAGACAGAGGATCCCAGTTCATTTCCAGGTTCTGGCGATCCTTTTGTAGTAGGATGGGCATTGATTTGTCGTTTTCGTCTGCTTTCCATCCTCAGACTAATGGACAGACGGAGCGAACCAATCAGACTTTGGAGGCTTATTTGAGGTGTTTTGTCTCTGCTGATCAGGACGATTGGGTGACATTCTTGCCGTTGGCTGAGTTTGCCCTTAATAATCGGGCTAGTTCCGCCACCTTGGTTTCGCCTTTTTTCTGCAACTCTGGTTTCCATCCTCGCTTTTCTTCAGGTCATGTGGAGCCTTCTGACTGTCCTGGGGTGGATTCTGTGGTGGATAGGTTGCAGCGGATCTGGAATCATGTGGTGGACAACTTGAAGTTGTCACAGGAGAGGGCTCAGCGCTTTGCCAACCGCCGCCGCGGTGTGGGTCCCCGACTACGCGTTGGGGATTTGGTATGGCTTTCTTCCCGCTTTGTTCCTATGAAGGTCTCCTCTCCCAAATTTAAACCTCGTTTTATTGGGCCTTACAAGATATTGGAAATCCTTAATCCTGTATCTTTTCGTCTGGATCTTCCTGTGTCGTTTGCCATTCACAATGTATTTCATAGGTCCTTGTTGCGGCGGTACATTGTGCCTGTAGTTCCTTCTGCTGAGCCTCCTGCTCCGGTGTTGGTTGAGGGCGAGTTGGAGTACGTGGTGGAGAAGATCTTGGATTCTCGCCTCTCCAGGCGGAGGCTTCAGTACCTGGTCAAGTGGAAGGGCTATGGTCAGGAGGATAATTCCTGGGTGGTCGCCTCTGATGTTCATGCGGCCGATTTAGTTCGTGCCTTTCATGCCGCTCATCCTGATCGCCCTGGTGGTCGTGGTGAGGGTTCGGTGACCCCTCACTAAGGGGGGGGTACTGTTGTGAATTCGCTTTTTGCTCCCTCTAGTGGTTACTAGTTTTTTGACTCTGGTTTTTCTGTCATTCCTTTTATCCGCACCTGGGTCGTTAGTTAGGGGTGTTGCTATATAAGCTCCCTGGACCTTCAGTTCAATGCCTGGCAACGTAGTTATCAGAGCTAGTCTGCTGTGCTCTTGTCTACTGATCCTGGTTCCAGTTATATCAGCTAAGTCTGCCTTTTTGCTTTTGCTATTTGTTTTGGTTTTGTATTTTTGTCCAGCTTGTTCCAAATCTATATCCTGATCTTTGCTGGAAGCTCTAAGGGGCTGGTGTTCTCCCCCCGGACCGTTAGACGGTTCGGGGGTTCTTGAATTTCCAGTGTGGATTTTGATAGGGTTTTTGTTGACCATATAAGTTACCTTTCTTTATTCTGCTATCAGTAAGCGGGCCTCTCTGTGCTAAACCTGGTTCATTTCTGTGTTTGTCATTTCCTCTTACCTCACCGTTATTATTTGTGGGGGGCTTCTATCCAGCTTTGGGGTCCCCTTCTCTGGAGGCAAGAAAGGTCTTTGTTTTCCTCTACTAGGGGTAGCTAGATTCTCCGGCTGGAGCGTGTCATCTAGAATCATCGTAGGAATGATCCCCGGCTACTTCTAGTGTTGGCGTTAGGAGTAGATATATGGTCAACCCAGTTACCACTGCCCTATGAGCTGGTTTTTTGTATTCTGCAGACTTCCACGTTCCTCTGAGACCCTCGCCATTGGGGTCATAACAGTGACCCGTGTATTCTATGGCTATAATGTTACATATTATACAGTGACCCGTGTATTATATGGCTATAATGTTACATATTATATAGTGACCCGTGTATTATATGGCTATAATGTCACATATTATACAGTGACCCGTGTATTATATGGCTATAATGTTACATAGTATACAGTGACCCGTGTATTATATGACTATAATGTTACATATTATACAGTGACCCGTGTATTATATGACTATAATGTTACATATTATACAGTGACCCGTGTATTATATGACTATAATGTTACATATTATACAGTGACCCGTGTATTCTATGGCTATAATGTTACATATTATACAGTGACCCGTGTATTATATGGCTATAATGATACATATTATATAGTGACCCGTGTATTATATGACTATAATGTTACATATTATACAGTGACCCGTGTATTATATGGCTATAATGTTACATAATATACAGTGACCTGTGTATTCTATAGCTATAATGTTACATATTATATAGTGACCCGTGTATTCTATGGCTATAATGTTACATATTATATAGTGACCCGTGTATTATATGGCTATAATGTTACATATTATACAGTGACCCGTGTATTATATGGCTATAATGTTACATATTATATAGTGACCCGTGTATTATATGGCTATAATGTTACATAGTATACAGTGACCCGTGTATTCTATGGCTATAATGTTACATAGTATACAGTGACCCATGAATTATATGGCTATAATATTATGTATTATATAGTGACCCGTGTATTCTATGGCTATAATGTTACATATTATACAGTGACCCGTGTATTATATGGCTATAATGTTACATATTATATAGTGACCCGTGTATTATATGGCTATAATGTTACATATTATATAGTGACCCGTGTATTCTATGGCTATAATGTTACATATTATATAGTGACCCGTGTATTATATGACTATAATGTTACATAGTATACAGTGACCCGTGTATTATATGGCTATAATGTCACATATTATACAGTGACCCGTGTATTATATGGCTATAATGTTACATATTATACAGTGACCCGTGTATTATATGGCTATAATGTTACATATTATACAGTGACCCGTGTATTATATGGCTATAATGTTACATAGTATACAGTGACCCGTGTATTATATGGCTATAATGTTACATAGTATACAGTGACCCGTGTATTATATGGCTATAATGTTACATAGTATATAGTGACCCGTGTATTATATGACTATAATGTTACATATTATACAGTGACCCGTGTATTCTATGACTATAATGTTACATATTATACAGTGACCCGTGTATTATATGGCTATAATGTTACATATTATACAGTGACCCGTGTATTCTATGGCTATAATGTCACATATTATATAGTGACCCGTGTATTATATGACTATAATGTTACATATTATATAGTGACCCGTGTATTATATGACTATAATGTTACATATTATATAGTGACCCGTGTATTATATGACTATAATGTTACATATTATATAGTGACCCGTGTATTATATGACTATAATGTTACATATTATATAGTGACCCGTGTATTATATGGCTATAATGTTACATAGTATACAGTGACCCGTGTATTATATGACTATAATGTTACATATTATATAGTGACCCGTGTATTATATGGCTATAATGTTACATATTATATAGTGGCCCGTGTATTATATGGCTATAATGTTACATATTATATAGTGACCCGTGTATTATATGGCTATAATGTTACATAGTATACAGTGACCCGTGTATTCTATGGCTATAATGTTACATAGTATACAGTGACCCGTGTATTATATGGCTATAATGTTACATAGTATATAGTGACCCGTGTATTCTATGGCTATAATGTTACATATTATATAGTGACCCGTGTATTATATGGCTATAATGTTACATATTATATAGTGGCCCATGTATTATATGGCTATAATGTTACATATTATACAGTGACCCGTGTATTATATGGCTATAATGTTACATATTATACAGTGACCCGTGTATTCTATGGCTATAATGTCACATATTATATAGTGGCCGGTGTATTATATGGCTATAATGTTACATAGTATATAGTGACCCGTGTATTATATGGCTATAATGTTACATAGTATACAGTGACCCATGTATTATATGGCTATAATGATACATATTATATAGTGACCCGTGTATTATATGGCTATAATGTTACATAATATACAGTGACCTGTGTATTCTATAGCTATAATGTTACATATTATATAGTGGCCGGTGTATTATATGACTATAATGTTACATATTATACAGTGACCCGTGTATTATATGGATATAATGTTACATAGTATATAGTGACCTGTGTATTATATGGCTATAATGTTACATATTATACAGTGACCCGTGTATTATATGGCTATAATGTTACATATTATATAGTGACCCGTGTATTATATGGCTATAATGTTACATAGTATACAGTGACCCGTGTATTCTATGGCTATAATGTTACATAGTATACAGTGACCCGTGAATTATATGGCTATAATATTATGTATTATATAGTGACCCGTGTATTATATGACTATAATGTTACATATTATACAGTGACCCGTGTATTATATGGCTATAATGTTACATATTATACAGTGACCCGTGTATTCTATGACTATAATGTTACATATTATATAGTGACCCGTGTATTATATGGCTATAATGTTACATATTATACAGTGACCCGTGTATTATATGGCTATAATGTTACATATTATACAGTGACCCGTGTATTCTATGACTATAATGTTACATATTATACAGTGACCCGTGTATTATATGGCTATAATGTTACATAGTATACAGTGACCCGTGTATTATATGGCTATAATGTTACATATTATACAGTGACCCGTGTATTATATGGCTATAATGTTACATATTATACAGTGACCCGTGTATTCTATGACTATAATGTTACATAGTATACAGTGACCCGTGTATTATATGGCTATAATGTTACATATTATACAGTGACCCGTGTATTATATGGCTATAATGTTACATATTATACAGTGACCCGTGTATTCTATGACTATAATGTTACATATTATACAGTGACCCGTGTATTATATGGCTATAATGTTACATAGTATACAGTGACCCGTGTATTATATGGCTATAATGTTACATAGTATATAGTGACCCGTGTATTATATGACTATAATGTTACATATTATACAGTGACCCGTGTATTCTATGACTATAATGTTACATATTATACAGTGACCCGTGTATTATATGGCTATAATGTTACATATTATACAGTGACCCGTGTATTCTATGGCTATAATGTCACATATTATATAGTGACCCGTGTATTATATGACTATAATGTTACATATTATATAGTGACCCGTGTATTATATGACTATAATGTTACATATTATATAGTGACCCGTGTATTATATGACTATAATGTTACATATTATATAGTGACCCGTGTATTATATGACTATAATGTTACATATTATATAGTGACCCGTGTATTATATGGCTATAATGTTACATATTATATAGTGGCCCGTGTATTATATGGCTATAATGTTACATATTATATAGTGACCCGTGTATTATATGGCTATAATGTTACATATTATACAGTGACCCGTGTATTCTATGGCTATAATGTTACATATTATATAGTGGCCCGTGTATTATATGGCTATAATGTTACATATTATATAGTGACCCGTGTATTATATGACTATAATGTTACATATTATATAGTGACCCGTGTATTATATGACTATAATGTTACATATTATATAGTGACCCGTGTATTATATGACTATAATGTTACATATTATATAGTGACCCGTGTATTATATGGCTATAATGTTACATATTATATAGTGGCCCGTGTATTATATGGCTATAATGTTACATATTATATAGTGGCCCATGTATTATATGGCTATAATGTTACATATTATACAGTGACCCGTGTATTATATGGCTATAATGTTACATAGTATACAGTGACCCGTGTATTCTATGGCTATAATGTCACATATTATACAGTGACCCGTGTATTATATGGCTATAATGTTACATATTATATAGTGACCCGTGTATTATATGACTATAATGTTACATATTATATAGTGACCCGTGTATTATATGGCTATAATGTTACATAGTATACAGTGACCCGTGTATTATATGGCTATAATGTTACATATTATACAGTGACCCGTGTATTCTATGGCTATAATGTCACATATTATATAGTGACCCGTGTATTATATGGCTATAATGTTACATATTATATAGTGGCCGGTGTATTATATGGCTATAATGTTACATAGTATATAGTGACCCGTGTATTATATGGCTATAATGTTACATAGTATACAGTGACCCGTGAATTATATGGCTATAATGTTACATAGTATACAGTGACCCGTGCATTCTATGGCTATAATGTTACATAGTATACAGTGACCCGTGTATTCTATGGCTATAATGTTACATATTATACAGTGACCCGTGTATTATATGGCTATAATGTTACATAGTATACAGTGACCCGTGTATTCTATGACTATAATGTTACATATTATACAGTGACCCGTGTATTCTATGGCTATAATGTTACATAGTATATAGTGACCCGTGTATTATATGGCTATAATGTTACATATTATACAGTGACCCGTGTATTATATGGCTATAATGTTACATATTATACAGTGACCCGTGTATTCTATGACTATAATGTTACATAGTATACAGTGACCCGTGTATTATATGGCTATAATGTTACATATTATATAGTGACCCGTGTATTATATGGCTATAATGTTACATATTATATAGTGACCCGTGTATTCTATGGCTATAATGTTACATATTATACAGTGACCCGTGTATTCTATGGCTATAATGTTACATAGTATACAGTGACCCGTGTATTATATGGCTATAATGTTACATATTATATAGTGACCCGTGTATTATATGGCTATAATGTTACATAGTATATAGTGACCCGTGTATTCTATGACTATAATGTTACATAGTATACAGTGACCCGTGTATTATATGGCTATAATGTTACATATTATATAGTGACCCGTGTATTCTATGGCTATAATGTTACATAGTATACAGTGACCCGTGTATTATATGGCTATAATGTTACATATTATACAGTGACCCGTGTATTCTATGACTATAATGTTACATAGCATACAGTGACCCGTGTATTATATGGCTATAATGTTACATATTATATAGTGACCCGTGTATTATATGGCTATAATGTTACATATTATATAGTGACCCGTGTATTATATGGCTGTAATGTTACATATTATATAGTGACCCGTGTATTATATGGCTATAATGTTACATATTATATAGTGACCCGTGTATTATATGGCTAAAATGTTACATAGTATACAGTGACCCGTGTATTCTATGGCTATAATGTTACATATTATATAGTGACCCGTGTATTCTATGGCTATAATGTTACATATTATATAGTGACCCGTGTATTCTATGGCTATAATGTTACATAGTATATAGTGACCCGTGTATTATATGACTATAATGTTACATAGTATACAGTGACCCGTGTATTATATGACTATAATGTTACATATTATATAGTGACCCGTGTATTATATGGCTATAATGTTACATATTATACAGTGACCCGTGTATTCTATGGCTATAATGTTACATAGTATACAGTGACCCGTGTATTCTATGGCTATAATGTTACATAGTATACAGTGACCCATGTATTCTATGGCTATAATGTTACATATTATATAGTGACCCGTGTATTCTATGGCTATAATGTTACATAGTATACAGTGACCCGTGTATTCTATGGCTATAATGTTACATAGTATATAGTGACCCGTGTATTATATGGCTATAATGTTACATATTATACAGTGACCCGTGTATTCTATGGCTATAATGTTACATATTATATAGTGACCCGTGTATTCTATGGCTATAATGTTACATATTATACAGTGACCCGTGTATTCTATGGCTATAATGTTACATATTATATAGTGACCCGTGTATTATATGACTATAATGTTACATATTATATAGTGACCCGTGTATTATATGACTATAATGTTACATATTATATAGTGACCCGTGTATTCTATGGCTATAATGTTACATAGTATACAGTGACCCGTGTATTATATGGCTATAATGTTACATATTATACAGTGACCCGTGTATTCTATGGCTATAATGTTACATAGTATACAGTGACCCGTGCATTCTATGGCTATAATGTTACATAGTATATAGTGACCCATGTATTATATGGCTATAATGTTACATATTATACAGTGACCCGTGTATTCTATGGCTATAATGTTACATATTATATAGTGACCCGTGTATTCTATGGCTATAATGTTACATAGTATACAGTGACCCGTGTATTATATGGCTATAATGTTACATAGTATACAGTGACCCGTGCATTCTATGACTATAATGTTACATAGTATATAGTGACCCGTGTATTCTATGGCTATAATGTTACATAGTATACAGTGACCCGTGTATTATATGGCTATAATGTTACATATTATATAGTGACCCGTGTATTCTATGGCTATAATGTTACATAGTATACAGTGACCCGTGTATTATATGGCTATAATGTTACATAGTATACAGTGACCCGTGTATTCTATGGCTATAATGTTACATATTATATAGTGACCCGTGTATTCTATGACTATAATGTTACATAGTATACAGTGACCCGTGTATTATATGGCTATAATGTTACATAGTATACAGTGACCCGTGCATTCTATGACTATAATGTTACATAGTATATAGTGACCCGTGTATTCTATGGCTATAATGTTACATAGTATACAGTGACCCGTGTATTATATGGCTATAATGTTACATATTATATAGTGACCCGTGTATTCTATGGCTATAATGTTACATAGTATACAGTGACCCGTGTATTATATGGCTATAATGTTACATAGTATACAGTGACCCGTGTATTCTATGGCTATAATGTTACATATTATATAGTGACCCGTGTATTCTATGACTATAATGTTACATAGTATACAGTGACCCGTGTATTATATGGCTATAATGTTACATAGTATACAGTGACCCGTGTATTCTATGGCTATAATGTTACATATTATATAGTGACCCGTGTATTCTATGGCTATAATGTTACATAGTATACAGTGACCCGTGTATTATATGGCTATAATGTTACATATTATATAGTGACCCGTGTATTATATGGCTATAATGTTACATAGTATACAGTGACCCGTGTATTCTATGGCTATAATATTACATATTATATAGTGACCCGTGTATTCTATGGCTATAATGTTACATAGTATACAGTAACCCGTGTATTCTATGGCTATAATGTTACATAGTATACAGTGACCCGTGTATTCTATGGCTATAATATTACATATTATATAGTGACCCGTGTATTCTATGGCTATAATGTTACATAGTATACAGTAACCCGTGTATTCTATGGCTATAATGTTACATATTATACAGTGACCCGTGTATTATATGGCTATAATGTTACATAGTATACAGTGACCCGTGTATTCTATGGCTATAATGTTACATAGTATATAGTGACCCGTGTATTCTATGGCTATAATGTTACATATTATATAGTGACCCGTGTATTATATGGCTATAATGTTACATATTATATAGTGACCCGTGTATTCTATGGCTATAATGTTACATATTATATAGTGACCCGTGTATTCTATGGCTATAATGTTACATAGTATACAGTGACCCGTGTATTATATGGCTATAATGTTACATATTATATAGTGACCCGTGTATTCTATGGCTATAATGTTACATAGTATACAGTGACCCGTGTATTATATGGCTATAATGTTACATATTATATAGTGACCCGTGTATTCTATGGCTATAATGTTACATAGTATACAGTGACCCGTGTATTATATGGCTATAATGTTACATATTATATAGTGACCCGTGTATTATATGGCTATAATGTTACATAGTATACAGTGACCCGTGTATTATATGGCTATAATGTTACATATTATATAGTGACCCGTGTATTCTATGGCTATAATGTTACATAGTATACAGTGACCCGTGTATTATATGGCTATAATGTTACATAGTATACAGTGACCCGTGTATTATATGGCTATAATGTTACATAGTATACAGTGACCCGTGTATTCTATGGCTATAATGTTACATATTATATAGTGACCCGTGTATTCTATGGCTATAATGTTACATATTATATAGTGACCCGTGTATTCTATGGCTATAATGTTACATAGTATACAGTAACCCGTGTATTATATGGCTATAATGTTACATAGTATATAGTGACCCGTGTATTCTATGGCTATAATGTTACATAGTATACAGTGACCCGTGTATTATATGGCTATAATGTTACATAGTATACAGTGACCCGTGTATTCTATGGCTATAATGTTACATAGTATACAGTGACCCGTGTATTATATGGCTATAATGTTACATAGTATATAGTGACCCGTGTATTCTATGGCTATAATGTTACATAGTATACAGTGACCCGTGTATTATATGGCTATAATGTTACATAGTATACAGTGACCCGTGTATTCTATGGCTATAATGTTACATATTATATAGTGACCCGTGTATTCTATGGCTATAATGTTACATATTATATAGTGACCCGTGTATTCTATGGCTATAATGTTACATAGTATACAGTGACCCGTGTATTCTATGGCTATAATGTTACATAGTATACAGTGACCCGTGTATTATATGGCTATAATGTTACATAGTATATAGTGACCCGTGTATTCTATGGCTATAATGTTACATAGTATACAGTGACCCGTGTATTATATGGCTATAATGTTACATAGTATACAGTGACCCGTGTATTCTATGGCTATAATGTTACATATTATATAGTGACCCGTGTATTCTATGGCTATAATGTTACATATTATATAGTGACCCGTGTATTCTATGGCTATAATGTTACATATTATATAGTGACCCGTGTATTCTATGGCTATAATGTTACATAGTATACAGTGACCCGTGTATTATATGGCTATAATGTTACATAGTATATAGTGACCCGTGTATTCTATGGCTATAATGTTACATAGTATACAGTGACCCGTGTATTATATGGCTATAATGTTACATAGTATACAGTGACCTGTGTATTCTATGGCTATAATGTTACATATTATATAGTGACCCGTGTATTCTATGGCTATAATGTTACATAGTATACAGTGACCCGTGTATTCTATGGCTATAATGTTACATAGTATACAGTGACCTGTGTATTATATGGCTATAATGTTACATAGTATACAGTGACCCGTGTATTCTATGGCTATAATGTTACATATTATATAGTGACCCGTGTATTCTATGGCTATAATGTGCTCCCGCGGTTGCTCGTATTATGTGCAGCACTGTGTGGGGCAGCTGTAGGGTGCGATGCTCTGCAGGTGTGGCTGTGGCAGTGGGTGGCTGCGTGGCCTGTTCCGGTCCCAGCCCAGGATTGGTCGGGGCAGAGCTGCTGTTTCCTTGGAGGGGAGACGCGGTGCCATGGAGCTTTGGAGGGGGGCACAGGAATCCCCTTCCTCTATCCCCCTCTTGGACCGTTTTAAGTGATTAATGAGAGATCCCGCTGGTGGGCGAGGGGGGCTGTGCGGCCGGGCACCACAGAGGAGGAGGATCGGACGGGGGCACCACAGAGGAGGAGGATCGGACGGGGGCACCACAGAGGAGGAGGATCGGACGGGGGCACCAGCGGCTGTGAACTGAAGTGAACTCAGCCATACTGCCGGAGGGCCGGGGCCGTAACCAGCATGGCGCACCTCAGGGTGCTGCTGGAGACCCCCGACCACGTCCCACCCATGTCCTGCAGACTCATGCATCATTATTTCCATGTGGTTTCCGACTTTTTCCTGTTTTTCACCCGCTTGTGATTTTCGCCAATTGCTGCGTTAATTTGCGCCTTCCTGAAGTCTATACTCTACGCTCACCATCGCGGTCGGGGGCTTACAGACGGTTTCGGCTGCTTCCTCTCCCCCAAAGTGGTTTTATGGACGACACAAATTTTTCAGGAAAGTTTGCAGCATAATAGAAGAATAATATATTATATTATTATAGAAGAACGCGCGACTACGAAAAAAGGTAGAAAACAAAAATCCTGTCCTGGTCGATCACACAGCTGAGGATTTGTTACAGTTGTATCCAGTCTAGGTGCCGATCCTGACACATTGTAGCAGATTATCAGGAGACTGCTGTGCTTAGCTGTCATAGGACTGCCTACACTGACACACTGTAACAGCCCCCCAGCTGTGTCAGTGCGGGTGTGCAGCCCATGTGTTGCCTCTTTGCCTCAGACACGGCCCCTGCCGGGCTCCACACATCGCACAGACGTCTATGATCTCCCATCTCCTCCCCGTGCTCGATGCACATCAGCGGTACACGTCGGGGGGGGAGCACATCAGCGGTACACGTCGGGGGGGAGCACATCAGCGGTACACGTCGGGGGGCACATCAGCGGTACATGTCAGGGGGGCACATCAGCGGTACACGTCGGGGGGGGGGCACATCAGCGGTACATGTCGGGGGGGGGGGCACATCAGCGGTACACGTCGGGGGGGAGCACATCAGCGGTACACGTCGGGGGGGGGCACATCAGCGGTACACGTCGGGGGGCACATCAGCGGTACATGTCAGGGGGGCACATCAGCGGTACACGTCGGGGGGCACATCAGCGGTACACGTCGGGGGGCACATCAGCGGTACACGTCGGGGGGGCACATCAGCGGTACACGTCGGGGGGGGGCACATCAGCGGTACACGTCGGGGGGCACATCAGCGGTACATGTCGGGGGGGCACATCAGCGGTACACGTCGGGGGCACATCAGCGGTACACGTCGGGGGGGAGCACATCAGTGGTACACGTCGGGGGGGAGCACATCAGCGGTACACGTCGGGGGGGGCACATCAGCGGTACACGTCGGGGGGGGGCACATCAGCGGTACACGTCGGGGGGCACATCAGCGGTACACGTCGGGGGGGAGCACATCAGTGGTACACGTCGGGGGGGAGCACATCAGCGGTACACGTCGGGGGGGGGCACATCAGCGGTACATGTCGGGGGGGCACATCAGCGGTACACGTCGGGGGGCACATCAGCGGTACACGTCGGGGGGCACATCAGCGGTACACGTCGGGGGGGAGCACATCAGTGGTACACGTCGGGGGGGGCACATCAGCGGTACATGTCGGGGGGGCACATCAGCGGTACACGTCGGGGGGCACATCAGCGGTACACGTCGGGGGGGGGCACATCAGCGGTACACGTCGGGGGGCACATCAGCGGTACACGTCGGGGGGCACATCAGCGGTACACGTCGGGGGGCACATCAGCGGTACACGTCGGGGGGGGGGCACATCAGCAGTACACGTCGGGGGGGGGGCACATCAGCGGTACATGTCGGGGGGCACATCAGCGGTACACGTCGGGGGGGGCACATCAGCGGTACACGTCGGGGGGCACATCAGCGGTACACGTCGGGGGGCACATCAGCGGTACACGTCGGGGGGGGCACATCAGCGGTACATGTCGGGGGGCACATCAGCGGTACACGTCGGGGGGGGCACATCAGCGGTACACGTCGGGGGGCACATCAGCGGTACACGTCGGGGGGCACATCAGCGGTACACGTCGGGGGGCACATCAGCGGTACACGTCGGGGGGGGGGGCACATCAGCGGTACACGTCGGGGGGGGCACATCAGCGGTACATGTCGGGGGGCACATCAGCGGTACACGTCGGGGGGCACATCAGCGGTACACGTCGGGGGGGGCACATCAGCGGTACACGTCGGGGGGGGCACATCAGCGGTACACGTCGGGGGGGGCACATCAGCGGTACATGTCGGGGGGGCACATCAGCGGTACACGTCGGGGGGCACATCAGCGGTACACGTCGGGGGGGGGCACATCAGCGGTACACGTCGGGGGGGGGGGCACATCAGCGGTACATGTCGGGGGGGGGGGCACATCAGCGGTACACGTCGGGGGGGGCACATCAGCGGTACACGTCGGGGGGGCACATCAGCGGTACATGTCGGGGGGGCACATCAGCGGTACATGTCGGGGGGCACATCAGCGGTACACGTCGGGGGGGGCACATCAGCGGTACATGTCGGGGGGGCACATCAGCGGTACACGTCGGGGGGGAGCACATCAGCGGTACACGTCGGGGGGGAGCACATCAGCGGTACATGTCGAGTGGAGCACATCAGCGGTACATGTCGGGGGGGAGCACATCAGCGGTACATGTCGAGTGGAGCACATCAGCGGTACATGTCGGGGGGGGCACATCAGCGGTACATGTTGGGGGGGCACATCAGCGGTACATGTCGGGGGGGAGCACATCAGCGGTACACGTCGGGGGGGAGCACATCAGCGGTACACGTCGAGGGGAGCACATCAGCGGTACACGTCGGGGGGAGCACATCAGCGGTACATGTCGGGGGGGCACATCAGCGGTACATGTCGGGGGGAGCACATCAGCGGTACACGTCGGGGGGGAGCACATCAGCGGTACACGTCGGGGGTGGCACATCAGCGGTACATGTCGGGGGGGCACATCAGTGGTACACGTCGGGGGGGGCACATCAGTGATACACGTCGGGGGGGAGCACATCAGCGGTACACGTCGGGGGGGGCACATCAGCGGTACATGTCGGGGGGGGCACATCAGCGGTACACAATGGCATTGCTCATCTGATGTGGACGCCGTCACGCGTGTGATTGATAGCGCTCCGCTCGGAATTCTGCCTCCGCAGGTGATACTTTTCAGGTGCACTTTTCACCCCACGCCGCTGTACAAGAAGTGACTGGTGGAGGACCCCCGGGGGCGCCGCTCCTCACAGATGAGTCACCAATATAATCCTGGGCCCAGAAGCTTACACTCTATAGAGACTCATGGAGAGGATGATCCCAGTCTCCTCAGTCCACAGAAAGGGGGTTCACCCAAAATCTAACAGCGGCAGCCGATGTAAAACGCGTCATCACCGCCCTAATACATCTCTGCTTGCTGTTAGTGAAAGTAGCCTCTCCTGCTTACAGCCAGGGGCCCCAGGCTCTAAGCTCCTAGCCGCCCTCATACATGTACCGAGCCCTCCGGGGCAGGACGGGATCTCATCATGATCTGTGTCTTATCATTCACTAACAGCAAGCGGAGATCCTGAGAACAGGGAAATATCGCAGTGCCCGCTCCGGGGAGGGTCGGAGGTGCTGGCACCACTCAGGTATATGTGCTTACATGTACACAGTCCGTCCTGTAATATCGCAGTGCCCGCTCCGGGGAGGGTCGGAGGCGCTGGCACCACTCAGGTATATGTGCTTACATGTACACAGCCCGTCCTGTAATATCGCAGTGCCCGCTCCGGGGAGGGTCAGAGGCGCTGGCACCACCCAGGTATATGTGCTTACATGTACACAGTCCGTCCTGTAATATCGCAGTGCCCGCTCCGGGGAGGGTCGGAGGTGCTGGCACCACTCAGGTATATGTGCTTACATGTACACAGTCCGTCCTGTAATATCGCAGTGCCCGCTCCGGGGAGGGTCGGAGGTGCTGGCACCACTCAGGTATATGTGCTTACATGTACACAGCCCATCCTGTAATATCGCAGTGCCCGCTCCAGGGAGGGTCGGCGGTGCTGGCACCACACAGGTATATGTGCTTACATGTACACAGCCCATCCTGTAATATCGCAGTGCCCGCTCCAGGGAGGGTCGGCGGTGCTGGCACCACACAGGTATATGTGCTTACATGTACACAGCCCATCCTGTAATATCGCAGTGCCCGCTCCGGGGAGGGTCGGCGGTGCTGGCACCACTCAGGTATATGTGCTTACATGTACACAGCCGGTCCTGTAATATCGCAGTGCCCGCTCCGGGGAGGGTCGGAGGTGCTGGCACCACTCAGGTATATGTGCTTACATGTACACAGCCGGTCCTGTAATATCGCAGTGCCCGCTCCAGGGAGGGTCGGAGGTGCTGGCACCACTCAGGTATATGTGCTTACATGTACACAGTCCGTCCTGTAATATCGCAGTGCCCGCTCCAGGGAGGGTCGGAGGTGCTGGCACCACTCAGGTATATGTGCATACATGTACACAGCCGGTCCTGTAATATCGCAGTGCCCGCTGCAGGGAGGGTCGGAGGTGCTGGCACCACTCAGGTATATGTGCTTACATGTACACAGCCCGTCCTGTAATATCGCAGTGCCCGCTCCAGGGAGGGTTGGAGGTGCTGGCACCACTCAGGTATATGTGCTTACATGTACACAGCCCGTCCTGTAATATCGCAGTGCCCGCTCCGGGGAGGGTTGGAGGTGCTGGCACCACTCAGGTATATGTGCTGACATGTACACAGTCCGTCCTGTAATATCGCAGTGCCCGCTCCGGGGAGGGTCGGAGGTGCTGGCACCACTCAGGTATATGTGCTTACATGTACACAGTCCGTCCTGTAATATCGCAGTGCCCGCTGCAGGGAGGGTCGGAGGTGCTGGCACCACTCAGGTATATGTGCTTACATGTACACAGTCCGTCCTGTAATATCGCAGTGCCCGCTCCAGGGAGGGTCGGAGGCGCTGGCACCACTCAGGTATATGTGCCACATGTACACAGTCCGTCCTGTAATATCCCACTGCCCGCTCCGGAGAGGGTCGGAGGTGCTGGCACCACTCAGGTATATGTGCTGACATGTACACAGTCCGTCCTGTAATATCGGAGTGCCCGCTCCGGGGAGGGTCGGAGGTGCTGGCACCACTCAGGTATATGTGCTTACATGTACACAGTCCGTCCTGTAATATCGCAGTGCCCGCTCCGGGGAGGGTCGGAGGTGCTGGCACCACTCAGGTATATGTGCTTACATGTACACAGTCTGTCCTGTAATATCGCAGTGCCCGCTCCGGGGAGGGTCGGAGGCGCTGGAACCACACAGGTATATGTGCTTACATGTACACAGTCTGTCCTGTAATATCGCAGTGCCCGCTCCGGGGAGGGTCGGAGGTGCTGGCACCACTCAGGTATATGTGCTTACATGTACACAGTCCGTCCTGTAATATCGCAGTGCCCGCTCTGGGGAGGGTCGGAGGTGCTGGCACCACTCAGGTATATGTGCTTACATGTACACAGTCCGTCCTGTAATATCGCAGTGCCCGCTCCGGGGAGGGTCGGAGGTGCTGGCACCACTCAGGTATATGTGCTGACATGTACACAGTCCGTCCTGTAATATCGCAGTGCCCGCTCCAGGGAGGGTCGGAGGTGCTGGCACCACTCAGGTATATGTGCTTACATGTACACAGTCCGTCCTGTAATATCGCAGTACCCGCTCCGGGGAGGGTCGGAGGTGCTGGCACCACTCAGGTATATGTGCCACATGTACACAGCCCATCCTGTAATATCGCAGTGCCCGCTCCGGGGAGGGTCGGAGGTGCTGGCACCACTCAGGTATATGTGCTTACATGTACACAGTCCGTCCTGTAATATCGCAGTGCTCGCTCCGGGGTGGGTCGGAGATGCTGGCACCACTCAGGTATATGTGCTGACATGTACACAGCCCGTCCTGTAATATCGCAGTGCCCGCTCCGGGGAGGGTCGGAGGTGCTGGCACCACTCAGGTATATGTGCTGACATGTACACAGTCCGTCCTGTAATAGCGCAGTGCCCGCTCCAGGGAGGGTCGGAGGTGCTGGCACCACTCAGGTATATGTGCTTACATGTACACAGCCCGTCCTGTAATAGCGCAGTGCCCGCTCCGGGGAGGGTCGGAGGTGCTGGCACCACTCAGGTATATGTGCTTACATGTACACAGCCCGTCCTGTAATAGCGCAGTGCCCGCTCCGGGGAGGGTCGGAGGTGCTGGCACCACTCAGGTATATGTGCCACATGTACACAGCCGGTCCTGTAATATCGCAGTGCCCGCTCCGGGGAGGGTCGGAGGTGCTGGCACCACTCAGGTATATGTGCTGACATGTACACAGTCCGTCCTGTAATAGCGCAGTGCCCGCTCCAGGGAGGGTCGGAGGTGCTGGCACCACTCAGGTATATGTGCTTACATGTACACAGCCCGTCCTGTAATAGCGCAGTGCCCGCTCCGGGGAGGGTCGGAGGTGCTGGCACCACTCAGGTATATGTGCTTACATGTACACAGCCGGTCCTGTAATATCGCAGTGCCCGCTCCGGGGAGGGTCGGAGGTGCTGGCACCACTCAGGTATATGTGCCACATGTACACAGCCCATCCTGTAATATCGCAGTGCCCGCTCCGGGGAGGGTCGGAGGTGCTGGAACCACACCGGTATATGTGCTTACATGTACACAGCCCGTCCTGTAATATCGCAGTGCCCGCTCCGGGGAGGGTCGGAGGTGCTGGAACCACACAGGTATATGTGCTTACATGTACACAGTCCGTCCTGTAATATCGCAGTGCCCGCTCCAGGGAGGGTCGGAGGTGCTGGCACCACTCAGGTATATGTGCTTACATGTACACAGTCCGTAGTGTAATATCGCAGTGCCCGCTCCGGGGAGGGTCGAAGGTGCTGGCACCACTCAGGTATATGTGCTTACATGTACACAGTCCGTCCTGTAATATCGCAGTGCCCGCTCCGGGGAGGGTTGGAGGTGCTGGCACCACTCAGGTATATGTGCTTACATGTACACAGTCCGTCCTGTAATATCGCAGTGCCCGCTCCGGGGAGGGTCGGAGGTGCTGGCACCACTCAGGTATATGTGCTGACATGTACACAGCCCGTCCTGTAATATCGCAGTGCCCGCTCCGGGGAGGGTCGGAGGTGCTGGCACCACTCAGGTATATGTGCTGACATGTACACAGTCCGTCCTGTAATATCGCAGTACCCGCTCCGGGGAGGGTCGGAGGTGCTGGCACCACTCAGGTATATGTGCTGACATGTACACAGCCCGTCCTGTAATATCGCAGTGCCCGCTCCGGGGAGGGTCGGAGGTGCTGGCACCACTCAGGTATATGTGCTGACATGTACACAGTCCGTCCTGTAATAGCGCAGTGCCCGCTCCGGGGAGGGTCGGAGGTGCTGGCACCACTCAGGTATATGTGCTTACATGTACACAGCCCGTCCTGTAATAGCGCAGTGCCCGCTCCGGGGAGGGTCGGAGGTGCTGGCACCACTCAGGTATATGTGCTTACATGTACACAGCCGGTCCTGTAATATCGCAGTGCCCGCTCCGGGGAGGGTCGGGGGTGCCTGCACCACTCAGGTATATGTGCTTACATGTACACAGTCCGTCCTGTAATATCGCAGTGCCCGCTCTGGGGAGGGTCGGAGGTGCTGGCACCACTCAGGTATATGTGCTGACATGTACACAGCCCGTCCTGTAATAGCGCAGTGCCCGCTCCGGGGAGGGTCGGAGGTGCTGGCACCACTCAGGTATATGTGCTTACATGTACACAGTCCGTCCTGTAATATCGCAGTGCCCGCTCCGGGGAGGGTCGGAGGTGCTGGCACCACTCAGGTATATGTGCTGACATGTACACAGTCCGTCCTGTAATATCGCAGTGCCCGCTCCAGGGAGGGTCGGAGGTGCTGGCACCACTCAGGTATATGTGCTTACATGTACACAGTCCGTCCTGTAATATCGCAGTACCCGCTCCGGGGAGGGTCGGAGGTGCTGGCACCACTCAGGTATATGTGCCACATGTACACAGCCCATCCTGTAATATCGCAGTGCCCGCTCCGGGGAGGGTCGGAGGTGCTGGCACCACTCAGGTATATGTGCTTACATGTACACAGTCCGTCCTGTAATATCGCAGTGCTCGCTCCGGGGTGGGTCGGAGATGCTGGCACCACTCAGGTATATGTGCTGACATGTACACAGCCCGTCCTGTAATATCGCAGTGCCCGCTCCGGGGAGGGTCGGAGGTGCTGGCACCACTCAGGTATATGTGCTGACATGTACACAGTCCGTCCTGTAATAGCGCAGTGCCCGCTCCAGGGAGGGTCGGAGGTGCTGGCACCACTCAGGTATATGTGCTTACATGTACACAGCCCGTCCTGTAATAGCGCAGTGCCCGCTCCGGGGAGGGTCGGAGGTGCTGGCACCACTCAGGTATATGTGCTTACATGTACACAGCCCGTCCTGTAATAGCGCAGTGCCCGCTCCGGGGAGGGTCGGAGGTGCTGGCACCACTCAGGTATATGTGCCACATGTACACAGCCGGTCCTGTAATATCGCAGTGCCCGCTCCGGGGAGGGTCGGAGGTGCTGGCACCACTCAGGTATATGTGCTGACATGTACACAGTCCGTCCTGTAATAGCGCAGTGCCCGCTCCAGGGAGGGTCGGAGGTGCTGGCACCACTCAGGTATATGTGCTTACATGTACACAGCCCGTCCTGTAATAGCGCAGTGCCCGCTCCGGGGAGGGTCGGAGGTGCTGGCACCACTCAGGTATATGTGCTTACATGTACACAGCCGGTCCTGTAATATCGCAGTGCCCGCTCCGGGGAGGGTCGGAGGTGCTGGCACCACTCAGGTATATGTGCCACATGTACACAGCCCATCCTGTAATATCGCAGTGCCCGCTCCGGGGAGGGTCGGAGGTGCTGGAACCACACCGGTATATGTGCTTACATGTACACAGCCCGTCCTGTAATATCGCAGTGCCCGCTCCGGGGAGGGTCGGAGGTGCTGGAACCACACAGGTATATGTGCTTACATGTACACAGTCCGTCCTGTAATATCGCAGTGCCCGCTCCAGGGAGGGTCGGAGGTGCTGGCACCACTCAGGTATATGTGCTTACATGTACACAGTCCGTAGTGTAATATCGCAGTGCCCGCTCCGGGGAGGGTCGAAGGTGCTGGCACCACTCAGGTATATGTGCTTACATGTACACAGTCCGTCCTGTAATATCGCAGTGCCCGCTCCGGGGAGGGTTGGAGGTGCTGGCACCACTCAGGTATATGTGCTTACATGTACACAGTCCGTCCTGTAATATCGCAGTGCCCGCTCCGGGGAGGGTCGGAGGTGCTGGCACCACTCAGGTATATGTGCTGACATGTACACAGCCCGTCCTGTAATATCGCAGTGCCCGCTCCGGGGAGGGTCGGAGGTGCTGGCACCACTCAGGTATATGTGCTGACATGTACACAGTCCGTCCTGTAATATCGCAGTACCCGCTCCGGGGAGGGTCGGAGGTGCTGGCACCACTCAGGTATATGTGCTGACATGTACACAGCCCGTCCTGTAATATCGCAGTGCCCGCTCCGGGGAGGGTCGGAGGTGCTGGCACCACTCAGGTATATGTGCTGACATGTACACAGTCCGTCCTGTAATAGCGCAGTGCCCGCTCCGGGGAGGGTCGGAGGTGCTGGCACCACTCAGGTATATGTGCTTACATGTACACAGCCCGTCCTGTAATAGCGCAGTGCCCGCTCCGGGGAGGGTCGGAGGTGCTGGCACCACTCAGGTATATGTGCTTACATGTACACAGCCGGTCCTGTAATATCGCAGTGCCCGCTCCGGGGAGGGTCGGGGGTGCCTGCACCACTCAGGTATATGTGCTTACATGTACACAGTCCGTCCTGTAATATCGCAGTGCCCGCTCTGGGGAGGGTCGGAGGTGCTGGCACCACTCAGGTATATGTGCTGACATGTACACAGCCCGTCCTGTAATAGCGCAGTGCCCGCTCCGGGGAGGGTCGGAGGTGCTGGCACCACTCAGGTATATGTGCTTACATGTACACAGTCCGTCCTGTAATATCGCAGTGCCCGCTCCGGGGAGGGTCGGAGGTGCTGGCACCACTCAGGTATATGTGCTGACATGTACACAGTCCGTCCTGTAATATCGCAGTGCCCGCTCCGGGGAGGGTCGGAGGTGCTGGCACCACTCAGGTATATGTGCCACATGTACACAGCCCATCCTGTAATATCGCAGTACCCGCTCCGGGGAGGGTTGGAGGTGCTGGCACCACTCAGGTATATGTGCTTACATGTACACAGTCCGTCCTGTAATATCGCAGTGCCCGCTCCGGGGAGGGTCGGAGGTGCTGGCACCACTCAGGTATATGTGCCACATGTACACAGCCCATCCTGTAATATCGCAGTGCCCGCTCCGGGGAGGGTCGGAGGTGCTGGCACCACTCAGGTATATGTGCTGACATGTACACAGCCCGTCCTGTAATATCGCAGTGCCCGCTCCGGGGAGGGTCGGAGGTGCTGGCACCACTCAGGTATATGTGCTGACATGTACACAGTCCGTCCTGTAATAGCGCAGTGCCCGCTCCAGGGAGGGTCGGAGGTGCTGGCACCACTCAGGTATATGTGCTTACATGTACACAGCCCGTCCTGTAACAGCGCAGTGCCCGCTCCGGGGAGGGTCGGAGGTGCTGGCACCACTCAGGTATATGTGCTTACATGTACACAGCCGGTCCTGTAATATCGCAGTGCCCGCTCCGGGGAGGGTCGGGGGTGCCTGCACCACTCAGGTATATGTGCTTACATGTACACAGTCCGTCCTGTAATATCGCAGTGCCCGCTCTGGGGAGGGTCGGAGGTGCTGGCACCACTCAGGTATATGTGCTGACATGTACACAGTCCGTCCTGTAATATCGGAGTGCCCGCTCCGGGGAGGGTCGGAGGTGCTGGCACCACTCAGGTATATGTGCTTACATGTACACAGTCCGTCCTGTAATATCGCAGTGCCCGCTCCGGGGAGGGTCGGAGGTGCTGGCACCACTCAGGTATATGTGCCACATGTACACAGCCCATCCTGTAATATCGCAGTACCCGCTCCGGGGAGGGTCGGAGGTGCTGGCACCACTCAGGTATATGTGCCACATGTACACAGCCCATCCTGTAATATCGCAGTACCCGCTCCGGGGAGGGTCGGAGGTGCTGGCACCACTCAGGTATATGTGCTTACATGTACACAGTCCGTCCTGTAATATCGCAGTGCCCGCTCCGGGGAGGGTCGGAGGTGCTGGCACCACTCAGGTATATGTGCCACATGTACACAGCCCATCCTGTAATATCGCAGTGCCCGCTCCGGGGAGGGTCGGAGGTGCTGGCACCACTCAGGTATATGTGCTTACATGTACACAGTCCGTCCTGTAATATCGCAGTGCTCGCTCCGGGGAGGGTCGGAGGTGCTGGCACCACTCAGGTATATGTGCTTACATGTACACAGTCCGTCCTGTAATATCGCAGTGCCCGCTCCGGGGAGGGTCGGGGGTGCTGGCACCACTCAGGTATATGTGCTTACATGTACACAGTCCGTCCTGTGCAGTTATGGTGTATATTCCCTTCGGTGTATACGAGGAGGCCATGTTGCCACTCTGCCTGCTATTGCTGGCCTTGTTGGTGGGGCGGAGGTTGGCACCGGCAGCGTACACATGGCATGTGACGGGATAGTGTGCACAGGAGCAATGCTCTGCAGGGAGCACACATAGTTGTACAATGAGGTCAGGAACACGTCAATGATTACTTTTCAATCTGTGTCAAATATTCAGAAAGAAAGAAGGAAAGAAAAAAAGGAGGAAAACAACTCGAGAAGAGATGGAGGAGGCCGAGAAGCCTGGCATCAGCCGGTCACTGACCTGTACATGTGATGACTATAGCAGATCTGCAACCCCTGGATGATCCCCTGCTGCACCGCTCATAGTCCATGAGCCAAGAACCAAATTTGACGATATCGGTACCAAGCGGAGTGACTAATTCTCTTTGGTATTTTTAGGTAGATGCATGTCTGTAGTTTATTTTTTGATATGATAGCCCTTACATATACGTAGCTTATTAACCCCTTCAGCCCTAGGCCTATTTGTACCCAAGTGCCTAAGCCAATCTGACCTGTGCCACTTCATGGGCTAATAACTTTGGAACGCTTTCACCTATCCAAGCCATTCTGAGATTGTTTTCTCGTGACATATTGTACTTCACGTCAGTGCTAAATGGGAGTCAATATATTTTACCTTTCTATATAAAAAAATGCTAAATATTCGGAAATTTTGGAAAAATCGGCAATTTTTTAACTTTGAAATTCTCTGCTTTTTACAAAAATACTGATACCCCCCATAATAGTTATTAATTTACACTCCCCACATGTTTACTTCATATTGGCATCATTTTGAAAATGAAACCTTATTGTTTTACGACGTAATAGGGCTTATAGTTTTATGCGCAATTTTTCACATTTACAGCAAAACCCACTTTTCAAAGGACCAAGTCACTTCTGAAGTCACTTTAAGGGGCTTACATAACAGAAACCACCCATAAATTACCCCATTTTGCAAACTACACCCCTCAAGCTGTTCAAAACTCATTTTTAAAAACTGTTAACCCTTTAGGTGTTCCACAGGAATTTTAGCATGAGCCAAGAACCAAATATGACGATATCGGTACCACCCGGAGTGACTAGATGTAGTATTTGTAACAAAATTTAATCCAAGTTATGTAAATACACACTGAACATGTCATGTGCATATATATATATATATATATATATATATATATATATATATATATATATATATATATATATATGTTACTCCATAATATCTTCAACATCGGACTCTGAATCTGACTGTTGTTCTACTGGCTCGTCTTCAGTACCCTTGTTCTGGCATGTCTGTAATCTGCACATGTCTGTGCACTTCAGGCCATTGCTGAGGCAAGTACACTGAGGAAGTTCACATGACCGCACACACTTGCAGGACAGTAGCTGTATAATAGCTTCTGGTGCTGGTGCCCCTTGCATCCACTTGACAACAAGCTTTCCGTCGTTATCTATCATCCAACCGCAGTCTGTTGGGTTTGCAACCCATGGCTGGCTCTGCAGACTTCTCCTCCAGATCGCAGCCTGGTAGTTTGCACGCAGTGCATGCATGAAAAGGCAGTCCTGGCAAGGAGGGAGTTGACTTGACTCTACCACTCCACGTCTGGCACAGAACAGCTGATAACGGAGCCTGTTTACCTCAGTTGTTTGGGTAGTTGGCAGGTACATGTGGCAGGTGATTTCCTGTAACTTCTCAAAAAGTTCGGTAGACACTTCCCATGAACGACCAACTTCCTGAAAGGCATCCTGGTATGTCTTGTTCATCTTCAACTGCTTGAGTGTCGTCATCTTCCCACGGCCAGCGAATGCACTGACGGTGTCACAGCCTGTAAATGCATGCATACCAATCAATGAATCACATACGCTGCCTCCCAATGTTCGGCTCAGAGTGGTGATATCCAGGAATCTTGTCCGGTTCTGTGTACCGCATTTCTGGAACAGGTGGGATGGGATTTTGTGGCACATGCCCAGACACAGGACCATGACATCAGTATCCTCCGAAGTGATGATGACCGACTTGTAACCAGATTCTGCTGCATGAAGAGCATGGAGAAGGAGGCGTTTGTCTGCTTCTTCTTGATTTGACTTAAGGTCAGCAGCCTCTTCCCACTGTTCTTTGGTGATCTTAAAGCAGAGCTGCTCACATGTGACATACAGCTCCTTCTCCTCAAGCTTCTCCCTGTGGTGTTTCGCCTTCCATTCTTCTACCAGAAACTTTATGAGACTTGCCTTGTTGGAGGAACTACTTAGAAGCTTTTTCCACTGCTGGATGTTGTGCCCATGTTGAATGTTCTTGAAATGGATCCCTGTGCCTTCATATCTGTTGACTCTTTCTGTATCTTTGATGGATGTCTCCTTGTAGACGTCAAAGACAATATCAATGCGCTTGCTCTTAGCACCCTCATGGATAGCGCGACTCATTGCTGTGCCTGCTAGCTGGCCAAATGTTGCATTGTTTCCCTTCAGTTTCTGAACCAGGCTCATCCCATCAATGATGGTTGCAGAGGGCTCGGGGATCACTTCTGCAGGACGAGCATTCCTCTCCAACTCCCTTGCGAGGGCAGCCTTGTTGGTCTTGCGGATAGACCCATCACCATTGGCAAGTGCCCATGGCAATGGACCCAGGGGATGAGTCAAGACATCACTCATTTGTAGCTTTCTGTTCTCAGCTACAAGTATCATCTGGCCAAATAGGTTTCTGTCAGCCTTCAAAATTACCTCCTTGCCAAGACCTTGTCTGCGTGTCTTCATTTGGATGTTAGAGAACGTTTTAAGTTTGTTCTTCGTCATCTTGTCATGAAACAATGTAGTTGGCTTATCGGTACCCAAACGCTCATCCTTGAATGTTTGATATGCATCCTCTCCTATACTGTATGCCCCTTGAAGGTCTTTGGCTACATCTGGTGGTGCTACAGTCGCTGTTGACAAACTGATAAGTTCACCATTATGCTCTTTGTTGAAGGGGTTCACCCAACCTGTCTCCAGCAGTTGAACGAAAGATTGGACATCGGCTTCATCTCTTCTAATCCTAGACACCTGTAGGTCTGAATGGCTGAAGTCAGTATATTGTTGGCCTACCAGGGCCCTCAGCTGCCTCAAGTACATACTGCGGTACTCTGATGTCAGGTAGAACCTGGAAACAGCTCCAACTTTGAGGCTGAAGCCTTTTGTGCCCCCTGGTGTCTGGGTGTCTTTGTTGATTGTCTCTTCAATGGTCTGGTCCACAGGAATTCGTCCAAAAGGATTCTTGCTACCGATCTGGACCGAAAAGCCACCTTGCATGAAGTATTCATGGACCTCTGGGTGTTCTATGGGCAGCCGAGACATTGTGGCATAGTAATAGGTTAGGTATCGGGCATAGTTGACCTTGTCATAGGCAAAACACCATGGTATCATCTGTCGGATTGCTCCTAGGTGAAGCATCCAGTTGCCTTCTCTTGAAGCTCGAACCAGGGCCAGCATGGTCTCGACCATGTCCAAGTATGACATCCAGAATGCTGAGAGTTGTTCATTTCTGAGGGTCTCAAGATAAACTTGAAAGAGCTTCAGGGTAAGTGTGCAAGATTCATTATCCAAGAGCTTTTCGAAGGATCCCTGCGACACACTGATGCGAAAGTTTGTGATGTTCTTCAGTGTTTCATCCAGATGGTGAAGGTCCCTTGCATGGTTTTCTTCTAGCCATGGAAGGAAGTTTTTCCAAGCAAGCCTCATAAGTGCTTCATAGACCAGCTTGTGTAGTCTCACTGCTCTGCCTGGGAGGTGTCAGCCTCTACAGAGGGAGATAGGAGCTCTGCAGAGAAGACCGGAGAGTCCTGTTCAGCACAGAACGTGTATGTGTCAGTGTGTGTGCGTGTGTTGGGGCACCTCAGGGTGTCTTCAAATGTGACATAGCCCCCTAGATTTCTTCCAGTAAAATTTGCACTCCAAAAGTCATTTGGCGCTCCTTCCCTTCCGAGGCCTGCCGTTCCCCAATACTGCAGTGTACGACAACATATCGGGTGTTGTTGTGTTCGGGAGAGATTGGTGAACAAATAGTGGGGTGCATTTTTTGCTGGTACACCTCTTAAAAATAAAAAAATGAGCCTAAAATGACACCTTCATGTAAAAAATGCACTTTTTCCATTTTCTCAACCAAGTGTTTCCAACTACTGTGAAACACTGGTTGGGTCAAAGTGGTCACTATACCCCCTAAAAGATTCCTTGGGGGTGTAGTTTCCAAAATAGGGTCACTTTTTGGGGTTTCCACTGTGGGGGTACCTCAGGCAGCCTTCAAATGTGACATGGCCCCCTAGATTTCTTCCAGTGAATCCGCCACCCAAAAACCACATAGCGCTCCTTCCGTGTTGAGCTGTGCTGTGTGCCCATACTTTAGTTTACGAGTACATGTGGGGTGTTTCTATAAACTGCAGAATTAGGGTAACCAAGTTTGGGTTTGCCGTTAACCCTTGCTAGGTTGCAGGTAAAATTGGATTACAATGTAATATCTGGAAAAAAAATGAAATTTTGAAATTTCGCCTTCATTCTGCTAAAATTCCTGTGGAACACCTAAAGGGTTAACAGTTTTTAAAAATGAGTTTTGAACAGCTTGAGGGGTGTAGTTTGCAAAATGGGGTAATTTATGGGTGGTTTCTGTTATGTAAGCCCCTTAAAGTGACTTCAGAAGTGACTTGGTCCTTTGAAAAGTGGGTTTTGCTGTAAATGTGAAAAATTGCGCATAAAACTATAAGCCCTATTACGTCGTAAAACAATAAGGTTTCATTTTCAAAATGATGCCAATATGAAGTAAACATGTGGGGAGTGTAAATTAATAACTATTATGGGGGGTATCAGTATTTTTGTAAAAAGCAGAGAATTTCAAAGTTAAAAAATTGCCGATTTTTCCAAAATTTCCGAATATTTAGCATTTTTTTATATAGAAAGGTAAAATATATTGACTCCCATTTAGCACTGACGTGAAGTACAATATGTCACGAGAAAACAATCTCAGAATGGCTTGGATAGGTGAAAGCGTTCCAAAGTTATTAGCCCATGAAGTGGCACAGGTCAGATTGGCTTAGGCACTTGGGTACAAATAGGCCTAGGGCTGAAGGGGTTAATAAGCTACGTATATGTAAGGGCTATCATATCAAAAAATAAACTACAGACATGCATCTACCTAAAAATACCAAAGAAAATTAGTCACTCCGGGTGGTACCGATATCTGGCCCGGCTCATGGACTATCATGCCATAACAATCCTCTGCATCCCCCCACAGCCCCCAATATTATATCCACACAACCACATGGAAAGCTATCTGCTAACAACAACCACGGTCACTACAACGTCTGCTCAACTGTAATCCTCACATCACAGGTTATAATCCATCACCACAGAGACACCGTGTACATACAGCACTGTATTATACCCCAGAGCTGCACTCACTATTCTGCTGGTGCAGTCACTGTGTACATACATTACATTACTGATCCTGAGTTACATCCTGTATTATACTCCAGAGCTGCACTCACTATTCTGCTGGTGCAGTCACTGTGTACATACATTACATTACTGATCCTGAGTTACCTCCTGTATTATACCCCAGGGCTGAACTCACTATTCTGCTGGTGCAGTCACTGTGTACATACATTACATTACTGATCCTGAGTTACCTCCTGTATTATACCCCAGAGCTGCACTCACTATTCTGCTGGTGCAGTCACTGTGTACATACATTACATTACTGATCCTGAGTTACCTCCTGTATTATACTCCAGAGCTGCACTCACTATTCTGCTGGTGCAGTCACTGTGTACATACATTACATTACTGATCCTGAGTTACATCCTGTATTATACCCCAGAGCTGCAGTCACTATTCTTCTGGTGCAGTCACTGTGTACATACATTACATTACTGATCCTGAGTTACATCCTGTATTATACCCCAGAGCTGCGCTCACTATTCTGCTGGTGCAGTCACTGTGTACATACATTACATTACTGATCCTGAGTTACATCCTGTATTATACTCCAGAGCTGCACTCACTATTCTGCTGGTGCAGTCACTGTGTACATACATTACATTACTGATCCTGAGTTATATCCTGTATTATACCCCAGAGCTGCACTCACTATTCTGCTGGTGCAGTCACTGTGTACATACATTACATTACTGATCCTGAGTTACCTCCTGTATTATACCCCAGGGCTGAACTCACTATTCTGCTGGTGCAGTCACTGTGTACATACATTACATTACTGATCCTGAGTTACCTCCTGTATTATACCCCAGAGCTGCACTCACTATTCTGCTGGTGCAGTCACTGTGTACATACATTACATTACTGATCCTGAGTTACCTCCTGTATTATACTCCAGAGCTGCACTCACTATTCTGCTGGTGCAGTCACTGTGTACATACATTACATTACTGATCCTGAGTTACATCCTGTATTATACTCCAGAGCTGCACTCACTATTCTGCTGGTGCAGTCACTGTGTACATACATTACATTACTGATCCTGAGTTACCTCCTGTATTATACCCCAGAGCTGCACTCACTATTCTGCTGGTGCAGTCACTGTGTACATACATTACATTACTGATCCTGAGTTACATCCTGTATTATACCCCAGAGCTGCACTCACTATTCTGCTGGTGCAGTCACTGTGTACATACATTACATTACTGATCCTGAGTTACATCCTGTATTATACTCCAAAGCTGCACTCACTATTCTGCTGGTGCAGTCACTGTGTACATACATTACATTACTGATCCTGAGTTACATCCTGTATTATACCCCAGAGCTGCACTCACTATTCTGCTGGTGCAGTCACTGTGTGCATACATTACTGATCCTGAGTTATATCCTGTATTATACCCCAGAGCTGCACTCACTATTCTGCTAGTGCAGTCACTGTGTACATACATTACATTACTGAGCCTGAGTTACATCCTGTATTATACCCCAGAGCTGCACTCATTATTCTGCTGGTGCAGTCACTGTGTACATACATTACATTACTGATCCTGAGTTACCTCCTGTATTATACTCCAGAGCTGCACTCACTATTCTGCTGGTGCAGTCACTGTGTACATACATTACATTACTGATCCTGAGTTACATCCTGTATTATACTCCAGAGCTGCACTCACTATTCTGCTGGTGCAGTCACTGTGTACATACATTACATTACTGATCCTGAGTTACAACCTGTATTCTACCCCAGAGCTGCACTCACTATTCTGCTGGTGTAGTCACTGTGTACATACATTACATTACTGATCCTGAGTTACCTCCTGTATTATACCCCAGAGCTGCACTCACTATTCTGCTGGTGCAGTCACTGTATACATACATTACATTACTGATCCTGAGTTACATCCTGTATTATACCCCAGAGCTGCACTCACTATTCTGCTGGTGCAGTCACTGTGTACATACATTACATTACTGATCCTGAGTTACCTCCTGCATTATACTCCAGAGCTGCGCTCACTATTCTGCTGGTGCAGTCACTGTGTACATACATTACATTACTGATCCTGAGTTACCTCCTGTATTATACCCCAGAGCTGCGCTCACTATTCTGCTGGTGCAATCACTGTGTACATACATTACATTACTGATCCTGAGTTACCTCCTGTATTATACCCCAGAGCTGCACTCACTATTCTGCTGGTGCAGTCACTGTGTACATACATTACATTACTGATCCTGAGTTACATCCTGTATTATACCCCAGAGCTGCACTCACTATTCTGCTGTATCTAAGGCTATGACGTGTGATACTGAGCCGCTGTATCTAAGCCTATGACGTGTGATACTGTATGCGGAGCCTCCTGTATCTTGCGTGGTGGGGGGTCAGTACCAATATCTGGCTGCTGTTTCCCACCTGTTACGTTTGCGTGATGCCCCTGGTATCTCTCTGCTCAGGTGGGTGGGTGTCCTATGACTTCAGCATGCCGGCAGTGCACAGGTTAAGCGGAGTCCCCCAGCAGTGCACAGGTTAAGCGGCGTCCCCCGGCAGTGCACAGGTTAAGCAGCGTCCCCCGGCAGTGCACAGGTTAAGTAGCGTCCGCTGGCAGTGCACAGGTTAAGCAGCGTCCCCCGGCAGTGCACAGGTTAAGCAGCGTCCCCCGGCAGTGCACAGGTTAAGCAGCGTCTGCCGGCAGTGCACAGGTTAAGCAGCGTCCCCCGGTAGTGCACAGGTTAAGCAGCGTCCCCTGGCAGTGCACAGGTTAAGCAGCCTCTCCTGGCAGTGCACAGGTTAAGCAGCCTCTCCAGGCTGTGCACAGGTTAAGCAGCGTCCCCCGGCAGTGCACAGGTTAAGCAGCGTCCTCCGGCAGTGCACAGGTTAAGCAGCGTCCCCCGGCAGTGCACAGGTTAAGCAGCGTCCCCCGGCAGTGCACAGGTAAAGCAGCGTCCCCCGGCAGTGCACAAGTTAAGCAGCCTCTCCTGGCAGCGCACAGATTAAGCAGCGTCCCCTGGCAGTGCACAGGTTAAGCAGCGTCTGCCGGCAGTGCACAGGTTAAGCAGCGTCCCCTGGCAGTGCACAGGTTAAGCAGCGTCCCCTGGCAATGCACAGGTTAAGCAGCGTCCCCCGGCAGTGCACAGGTTAAGCAGCGTCCCCTGGCAGTGCACAGGTTAAGCAACCTCTCCTGGCAGTGCACAGGTTAAGCAGCCTCTCCTGGCAGTGCACAGGTTAAGCAGCGTCTGCCGGCAGTGCACAGGTTAAGCAGCGTCCCCTGGCAGTGCACAGGTTAAGCAGCCTCTCCTGGCAGCGCACAGGTTAAGCAGCGTCCCCTGGCAGTGCACAGGTTAAGCAGCGTCTGCCGGCAGTGCACAGGTTAAGCAGCGTCCCCTGGCAGTGCACAGGTTAAGCAGCGTCCCCTGGCAGTGCACAGGTTAAGCAGCGTCCCCTGGCAGTGCACAGGTTAAGCAACCTCTCCTGGCAGTGCACAGGTTAAGCAGCGTCCCCCGGCAGTGCACAGGTTAAGCAGCGTCCCCTGGCAGTGCACAGGTTAAGCAGCGTCTGCCGGCAGTGCACAGGTTAAGCAGCGTCCCCTGGCAGTGCACAGGTTAAGCAGCGTCCCCTGGCAGTGCACAGGTTAAGCAGCGTCCCCTGGCAGTGCACAGGTTAAGCAACCTCTCCTGGCAGTGCACAGGTTAAGCAGCGTCCCCCGGCAGTGCACAGGTTAAGCAGCCTCTCCCGGCAGCGCACAGGTTAAGCAGCGTCCCCCGGCAGTGCACAGGTTAAGCAGCCTCTCCTGGCAGTGCACAGGTTAAGCAGCGTCCCCCGGCAGTGCACAGGTTAAGCAGCCTCTCCTGGCAGTGCACAGGTTAAGCAGCGTCCCCCGGCAGTGCACAGGTTAAGCAGCCTCTCCTAGCAGTGCACAGGTTAAGCATCCTCTCCCGGCAGTGCACAGGTTAAGCAGTGTCCCCCCGGCACTGCACAGGTTAATCAGCCTCCGCCGGCAGTGCACAGGTTAATCAGCCTCCGCCGGCAGTGCACAGGTTAAGCAGCCTCTCCTGGCAGTGCACAGGTTAAGCAGCCTCTCCTAGCAGTGCACAGGTTAAGCAGCGTCCCCCGGCAGTGCACAGGTTAAGCAGCGTCCCCTGGCAGTGCACAGGTTAAGCAGCGTCCCCTGGCAGTGCACAGGTTAAGCAGCGTCCCCTGGCAGTGCACAGGTTAAGCAGCGTCCCCTGGCAGTGCACAGGTAAAGCAGCGTCCCCTGGCAGTGCACAGGTTAAGCAGCCTCTCCTAGCAGTGCACAGGTTAAGCAGCGTCCCCCGGCAGTGCACAAGTTAAGCAGCGTCCCCTGGCAGTGCACAGGTTAAGCAACCTCTCCTGGCAGTGCACAGGTTAAGCAGCGTCCCCCGGCAGTGCACAGGTTAAGCAGCCTCTCCTGGCAGTGCACAGGTTAAGCAGCCTCTCCCGGCAGCGCACAGGTTAAGCAGCGTCCCCCGGCAGTGCACAGGTTAAGCAGCCTCTCCTGGCAGTGCACAGGTTAAGCAGCGTCCCCTGGCAGTGCACAGGTTAAGCAGCCTCTCCTGGCAGTGCACAGGTTAAGCAGCGTCCCCCGGCAGTGCACAGGTTAAGCAGCGTCCCCCGGCAGTGCACAGGTTAAGCAGCCTTTCCCGGCAGTGCACAGGTTAAGCAGTGTCCCCCCCGGCAGTGCACATGCACAGGTTAATCAGCCTCCGCCGGCAGTGCACAGGTTAAGCAGCCTCTCCTAGCAGTGCACAGGTTAAGCAGCCTCTCCCGGCAGTGCACAGGTTAAGCAGTGTCCCCCCGGCACTGCACAGGTTAATCAGCCTCCGCCGGCAGTGCACAGGTTAATCAGCCTCCGCCGGCAGTGCACAGGTTAAGCAGCCTCTCCTGGCAGTGCACAGGTTAAGCAGCCTCTCCTAGCAGTGCACAGGTTAAGCAGCGTCCCCCGGCAGTGCACAGGTTAAGCAGCGTCCCCTGGCAGTGCACAGGTTAAGCAGCGTCCCCTGGCAGTGCACAGGTTAAGCAGCGTCCCCTGGCAGTGCACAGGTTAAGCAGCGTCCCCTGGCAGTGCACAGGTAAAGCAGCGTCCCCTGGCAGTGCACAGGTTAAGCAGCCTCTCCTAGCAGTGCACAGGTTAAGCAGCGTCCCCCGGCAGTGCACAGGTTAAGCAGCCTCTCCTAGCAGTGCACAGGTTAAGCAGCGTCCCCTGGCAGTGCACAGGTTAAGCAGCGTCCCCTGGCAGTGCACAGGTTAAGCAGCGTCCCCTGGCAGTGCACAGGTTAAGCAGCGTCCCCTGGCAGTGCACAGGTTAAGCAGCCTCTCCTGGCAGCGCACAGATTAAGCAGCGTCCCCTGGCAGTGCACAGGTTAAGCAGCCTCTCCTAGCAGTGCACAGGTTAAGCAGCGTCCCCCGGCAGTGCACAGGTTAAGCAGCGTCCCCTGGCAGTGCACAAGTTAAGCAGCGTCCCCTGGCAGTGCACAGGTTAAGCAGCGTCCCCTGGCAGTGCACAGGTTAAGCAACCTCTCCTGGCAGCGCACAGGTTAAGCAGCGTCCCCCGGCAGTGCACAGGTTAAGCAGCCTCTCCTGGCAGTGCACAGGTTAAGCAGCCTCTCCCGGCAGCGCACAGGTTAAGCAGCGTCCCCCGGCAGTGCACAGGTTAAGCAGCCTCTCCTGGCAGTGCACAGGTTAAGTAGCGTCCCCCGGCAGTGCACAGGTTAAGCAGCCTCTTCTGGCAGTGCACAGGTTAAGCAGCGTCCCCCGGCAGTGCACAGGTTAAGCAGCGTCCCCCGGCAGTGCACAGGTTAATCAGCCTCCGCCGGCAGTGCACAGGTTAAGCAGCCTCTCCTAGCAGTGCACAGGTTAAGCAGCCTCTCCCGGCAGTGCACAGGTTAAGCAGTGTCCCCCCCGGCAGTGCACAGGTTAATCAGCCTCCGCTGGCAGTGCACAGGTTAATCAGCCTCCGCCGGCAGTGCACAGGTTAAGCAGCCTCCCCTTGCATTGTTCTTCTTTGCTGTCAGGAATCTTATCTCCTGTGTTTTTACCTTGCAGGTAAATTCATGTGAGTCGGGAAGGAGAAGAACCTCGCTTTCCGCCTCTCCTTAGGAAACCACCAGATGTCCCTCCCTAGGGGCGAACAGGCAGCGACAAGTCCAAGACCCCTCGATCAGACACTGCCCCCCAGACCTCGATGTCCTAGGAGCTCTCCGCAGGGATGGCCGCGGTCACACCAGCACCAGGTATGTGGCGAATTACAGCCCAGCACACGACGACACACGGACGAGAGGGTGACGCACCAGCCCTGCTGCATCTGCAACGACAGCAAAGCGCACCCCTAAAATGAGGAGTCGTCACCGACAGCGCTAGTCATGGATCCTAATCATAAGCAGGATCTCTGCATCCTGCCAGTGAACGGAATATATCCTGCTCTCAGGGATGATACAATGATCACCTACTGAACGATGGCGGGCGAGGGGACAGCAAAGGGAGAGGAGGGGACGGCGAGGGGAGACGAGGGGACTGCAAGGGGAGGCGAGGGGGATGGCGAGGGAACGACAGGGAACGGCGAGAAGAGATGAGGGGAGACGAGGGGACGACGAGGTAACAGCGAGAAGAGACGAGGGTACAGCGAGGGAATGACGAGGGGATGGCGAAGGGAGAAGAGGGGGATGGCGAGGGAACAACAAGGGAATGGCGAGAAGAGACAAGGGGAGACGAGTGGATGGCGATGGGAGACGGCGAGGGGAGACAAAGGAATGGCGAGGGGAGACGAGGGGAGACAAAGGGACGGCGAAGGGAGACAAGGGGAGACGAGGGGTCACGAGGGGTCAGCAAGGTAACAGCGAGAAGAGACAAGGGGATAGCGAGGGAATGACGAGGGAACGGTGAGAAGAGACAAGGGGAGACGAGTGGATGGCGAGGGGAGACGGCGAGGGGAGACAAAGGGATGGCGAGGGGAGACGAGGGGAGACAAAGGGACGGCGAAGGGAGACAAGGGGAGACAAGGGGTCGGCGAGGGGAGACGAGGGGACGGCGAAGGGAGACGAGGGGGATGGCGAGGGAACGACAAGAGAATGGCGAGAAGAGACGACGAGGTAACAGCGAGAAGAGACGAGGGGACAGCGAGGGAATGACGAGGGGATGGCGAAGGGAGAAGAGGGGGATGGCGAGGGAACAACAAGGGAATGGCGAGAAGAGACAAGGGGAGACGAGTGGATGGCGATGGGAGACGGCGAGGGGAGACAAAGGAATGGCGAGGGGAGACGAGGGGAGACAAAGGGACGGCGAAGGGAGACAAGGGGAGACGAGGGGTCAGCAAGGTAACAGCGAGAAGAGACAAGGGGATAGCGAGGGAATGACGAGGGAACGGTGAGAAGAGACAAGGGGAGACGAGTGGATGGCGAGGGGAGACGGCGAGGGGAGACAAAGGGATGGCGAGGGGAGACGAGGGGAGACAAAGGGACGGCGAAGGGAGACAAGGGGAGACAAGGGGTCGGCGAGGGGAGACGAGGGGACGGCGAGGGGAGACGAGGGGGATGGCGAGGGAACGACAAGAGAATGGCGAGAAGAGACGAGGGGACAGTGAGGGGAGAAGAGGAGACGGCGAGGGGAGACGAGGGGACGGTGAGGGGATGGCGTGGAGAGACGTGGGGCTGGCGAATAGAGACGAGGGGACGGAGAGGGGAGAAGAGGGGATGGCGAGGGGAGATGAGGGGACAGCAACAGGATGATGAGGGGACGGCGAAGGAAGATAAGAGGACGGCGAGGGGACGGCAAGGGGAGACGAGGGGACGGCGAGGGGAGAGGACGGGATGGTGAGTGGAGACGAGGGGGCAGCGAGGGGTGACGAGAGGACAGCGAGGAGAAGCGAGGGGACGGCGAGGGGAGAAGCGGGGACGGCGAGGGGAGACGAGGGGACGGCGAGGGGACAGCGACAGGATGATGAGGGGACGGTGAAGGAAGAAGAGAGGACAGCAAGGGGAGACGAGGGGACAGCAAGGGGAGACGAGAGGACGGCGAGGGGAGACGAAGGGACGGCGAGGGAAAACGAGGGGACAAGGGGAGACAAGGAGACGGCGAGGGGAGACGTGTTGTGAATTTACCTTTTGGCTCCCTCTAGTGGTTACTAGTGATTTGACTCTGGGTATGTCATTCATCCCTTGTATGCTCACCTGGGTCGTTAGGTCAGGGGTGTTGCTATATAAGCTCCCTGGACCTTCAGTTCAATGCCTGGCAACGTTGTAATCAGAGCTAATCTGTTGTGCTCTTGTCTACTGATCCTGGTTCCTGCTAAATTAAGCTAAGTCTGCTTTCTTGCTTTTTGCTATTTGTTTTTGTTTGCATTTTTGTCCAGCTTGTACATAATCTGTATCCTAACCTTGCTGGAAGCTCTAGGGAGGCTGGAGTTCTCCCCCCGGGCCGTTAGACGGTTCGGGGGTTCTTGTATCTTACTACATTCTGCTATTAGTAAGTGGGCCTCTCTTTGCTAAACCTAGTTCATCTCTGTGTTTGTCATTTCCTCTTACCTCACCGTTATTATTTGTGGGGGGCTTGTATCCGACTTTTGGGGTCTATTCTCTGGAGGCAAGAGAGGTCTTTGTTTTCCTCTTCTAGGGGTAGTTAGTCCTCCGGCTGGCGCGAGACATCTAGCGACCAACGTAGGCATGTTCCCCGGCTACTTCTAGTGTTGGTGTTAGGAGTAGTTATATGGTCAATCCAGTTACCACTGCCCTATGAGCTGGATTTTTGTACGTCGCAGACTTACTTGTTCCTTTGAGACCCTCGCCATTGGGGTCATAACAGTTTGCCAGGCCAGTATTAAATGTTAAATGCATTGCAGAAGAGGGATTATAAGAAAGAAAGTTCTGAGTTTTTTTTTCTCTCTCTCTTTTTTTTTTTCTTTTCCCCTTTACCTCTGAGTGGCTTGTGTTTGCTGCAGACATGAATGTCCAGACCTTGATTACAAGTGTGGATCAGCTTGCTGCTCGTGTGCAGGGCATACAAGAGTATGTTATCAGAAATCCTGTGTCAGAACCTAAGATACCGATTCCTGAACCGTTTTCCGGAGACCGATTTAAATTTAGAAATTTCAGGAATAATTGTAAATTGTTTTTGTCCCTGAAACCCTGTTCATCTGGAGACTCCGCTCAGCAAGTAAAAATTGTTATTTCTTTTTTACGGGGCGACCCTCAGGATTGGGCTTTCTCGCTGGCGCCAGGAGATCCGGCATTGGCTGACATTGATGCGTTTTTTCTGGCGCTTGGTTTGCTTTATGAGGAACCCAATCTTGAGATTCAGGCAGAAAAAGCCTTGCTGGCGATGTCTCAGGGCCAGGACGAGGCTGAAGTGTATTGCCAAAAATTTCGGAAATGGTCCGTGCTGACCCAGTGGAACGAGTGTGCATTGGCTGCAAATTTTAGAAATGGCCTTTCTGAAGCCATTAAGAATGTGATGGTGGGTTTTCCCATTCCCACAGGTCTGAATGATACTATGGCCCTGGCTATTCAAATCGACCGGCGGTTGCGGGAGCGCAAGACCGCAAATTCCCTCATGGTGTTGTCTGAACAGGCACCTGATTTAATACAATGTGATAGAATCCTGACTAGAAATGAGCGGAAAATTCATAGACGCCAGAATGGCTTGTGTTACTACTGTGGTGATTCTACACATGTTATCTCAGCATGCTCTAAACGTCTTACTAAGGTTGTTAGTCCGGTCGCCATTGGTAATTTGCAACCTAAGTTTATTCTATCTGTAACTTTGATTTGCTCACTGTCATCGTATCCTGTCATGGCGTTTGTGGACTCAGGTGCTGCCCTGAGCCTTATGGATCTGTCATTTGCCAAGCGCTGCGGATTTGTTCTTGAGCCATTGGAAAATCCTATCCCTCTTAGGGGTATTGATTCTACGCCATTGGCAAAAAATAAACCGCAGTTTTGGACACAGGTTACCATGTGCATGACTCCCGAACATCGGGAGGTAATACGTTTTCTTGTTCTGCATAAAATGCATGATTTGGTTGTTTTGGGGTTGCCATGGTTACAGACCCATAATCCAGTCTTGGACTGGAAGGCTATGTCAGTGTCTAGTTGGGGCTGTCGTGGTATTCATGGGGATTCCCTGCCTGTGTCTATTGCTTCTTCTACGCCTTCGGAAGTTCCGGCGTATTTGTCTGATTATCAGGATGTCTTCAGTGAGTCTGAGTCCAGTGCACTGCCTCCTCATAGGGACTGTGACTGTGCTATAGATTTGATCCCAGGCAGTAAATTTCCTAAGGGAAGACTGTTTAATCTGTCGGTACCTGAACATACCGCGATGCGTTCATATATCAAGGAGTCTCTTGAGAAGGGGCATATCCGTCCTTCTTCTTCCCCTCTTGGTGCGGGATTCTTTTTTGTGGCCAAAAAGGACGGATCTTTGAGGCCTTGTATTGACTATCGGCTTTTAAATAAGATCACTGTCAAATTTCAGTATCCTTTGCCGCTGTTGTCAGATTTGTTTGCCCGGATTAAAGGTGCCAAGTGGTTCACCAAGATAGACCTTCGTGGTGCGTACAACCTTGTGCGCATTAGGCAAGGCGATGAATGGAAAACCGCATTCAATACGCCCGAAGGTCATTTTGAGTACTTGGTGATGCCATTTGGGCTCTCTAATGCCCCTTCAGTTTTTCAGTCCTTCATGCATGACATTTTCCGGAAGTATCTGGATAAATTTTTGATTGTTTATCTGGATGATATTCTGGTTTTTTCTGATGATTGGGACTCGCATGTGGAGCAGGTCAGGATGGTTTTTGAGATTCTGCGTGAAAATTCTTTGTTTGTAAAAGGCTCAAAGTGTCTCTTTGGTGTACAGAAGGTTCCCTTTTTGGGGTTCATTTTTTCCCCTTCTGCTGTGGAGATGGATCCAGTCAAGGTCCGAGCTATTCATGATTGGACTCAACCCTCGTCAGTTAAGAGTCTTCAGAAGTTCTTGGGTTTTGCTAACTTCTACCGTCGTTTTATCGCAAATTTCTCTAGCGTTGTTAAACCGCTGACGGATATGACCAAGAAAGGCTCTGATGTAGCTAACTGGGCTCCTGCTGCCGTGGAGGCTTTCCAGGAGTTGAAACGCCGATTTACTTCGGCGCCTGTTTTGTGCCAGCCTGACGTCTCACTTCCCTTTCAGGTTGAGGTGGATGCTTCGGAGATTGGGGCAGGGGCCGTTTTGTCGCAGAGAGGCCCTGGTTGCTCTACTATGAGGCCTTGTGCCTTTTTCTCTAGGAAGTTTTTGCCGGCAGAGCGAAATTATGATGTGGGCAATCGGGAGTTGTTGGCCATGAAGTGGGCATTTGAGGAGTGGCGTCATTGGCTCGAGGGTGCTAAGCATCGTGTGGTGGTCTTGACTGATCACAAAAATCTGATGTATCTCGAGTCTGCTAAACGCCTGAATCCTAGACAGGCCCGCTGGTCATTGTTTTTCTCCCGTTTTGACTTTGTGGTCTCGTATTTACCAGGTTCTAAGAATGTGAAGGCCGATGCTCTGTCTAGGAGCTTTGTGCCTGATGCTCCTGGAGTGGCTGAACCTGTGGGTATTCTTAAGGAAGGAGTTATCGTGTCTGCTATTTCTCCAGATCTGTGACGTGTGTTGCAGAGATTTCAGGCTGGTAGGCCTGACTCTTGTCCACCTGACAGATTGTTTGTGCCTGCTAGATGGACCAGCAGAGTCATTTCCGAGGTTCATTCCTCGGTGTTGGCAGGGCACCCGGGAATTTTTGGCACCAGAGATCTGGTGGCCAGGTCCTTTTGGTGGCCTTCCTTGTCAAGGGATGTGCGGTCATTTGTGCAGTCCTGTGGTACTTGTGCCCGAGCTAAGCCTTGTTGCTCTCGTGCCAGCGGGTTGCTCTTGCCCTTGCCTGTCCCGAAGAGACCTTGGACACACATCTCTATGGATTTCATTTCGGATCTTCCGGTGTCTCAGGGCATGTCTGTCATCTGGGTGATATGTGATCGTTTCTCCAAGATGGTCCATCTGGTTCCTTTGCCTAAGCTGCCTTCCTCTTCTGATCTGGTTCCTGTGTTCTTCCAGAACGTGGTTCGTTTGCACGGCATTCCTGAGAATATTGTGTCGGACAGAGGATCCCAGTTTGTTTCCAGGTTCTGGCGATCCTTTTGTGGTAGGATGGGCATTGATTTGTCGTTTTCGTCCGCTTTCCATCCCCAGACTAACGGACAAACGGAGCGAACTAATCAGACTCTGGAGGCTTATTTGAGGTGTTTTGTCTCTTCTGATCAGGATGATTGGGTGACCTTCTTGCCGTTGGCTGAGTTTGCCCTTAATAATCGGGCTAGTTCCGCCACCTTGGTTTCGCCATTTTTCTGCAACTCTGGTTTCCATCCTCGTTTTTCCTCGGGACATGTGGAGCCTTCTGACTGTCCTGGGGTGGATTCCGTGGTGGATAGGTTGCAGCGGATCTGGAGTCATGTGGTGGACAACTTGAAGTTGTCACAGGAGAAGGCTCAGCGTTTTGCCAACCGCCGCCGCGGTGTGGGTCCCCGACTTCGCGTTGGGGATTTGGTATGGCTGTCTTCTCGATTTGTTCCTATGAAGGTCTCCTCTCCCAAATTTAAGCCTCGCTTCATTGGTCCTTACAAGATATTGGAAATCATTAATCCTGTATCCTTTCGCCTGGATCTTCCGGTGTCGTTTGCCATTCACAACGTATTTCATAGGTCCTTGTTGCGGCGGTACGTTGTGCCTGTGGTTCCTTCTGCTGAGCCTCCTGCTCCGGTGTTGGTTGAGGGCGAGTTGGAGTACGTGGTGGAGAAGATCTTAGATTCTCGTCTCTCCAGGCGGAGGCTTCAGTACCTGGTCAAGTGGAAGGGCTATGGTCAGGAGGATAATTCCTGGGTGGTCGCCTCTGATGTGCATGCGGCCGATTTAGTTCGTGCCTTTCACGCCGCTCATCCTGATCGCCCTGGTGGTCTTGGTGAGGGTTCGGTGACCCCTCACTAAGGGGGGGGTACTGTTGTGAATTTACCTTTTGGCTCCCTCTAGTGGTTACTAGTGATTTGACTCTGGGTATGTCATTCATCCCTTGTATGCTCACCTGGGTCGTTAGGTCAGGGGTGTTGCTATATAAGCTCCCTGGACCTTCAGTTCAATGCCTGGCAACGTTGTAATCAGAGCTAATCTGTTGTGCTCTTGTCTACTGATCCTGGTTCCTGCTAAATTAAGCTAAGTCTGCTTTCTTGCTTTTTGCTATTTGTTTTTGTTTGCATTTTTGTCCAGCTTGTACATAATCTGTATCCTAACCTTGCTGGAAGCTCTAGGGAGGCTGGAGTTCTCCCCCCGGGCCGTTAGACGGTTCGGGGGTTCTTGTATCTCCAGTGTGGAATTTTGTTAGGGTTTTTGTTGACCATATAAGTTATCTTACTACATTCTGCTATTAGTAAGTGGGCCTCTCTTTGCTAAACCTAGTTCATCTCTGTGTTTGTCTCTTCCTCTTACCTCACCGTTATTATTTGTGGGGGGCTTGTATCCGACTTTTGGGGTCTATTCTCTGGAGGCAAGAGAGGTCTTTGTTTTCCTCTTCTAGGGGTAGTTAGTCCTACGGCTGGCGCGAGACATCTAGCGACCAACGTAGGCATGTTCCCCGGCTACTTCTAGTGTTGGCGTTAGGAGTAGATATATGGTCAACCCAGTTACCACAGCCCTATGAGCTGGATTTTTGTACGTCGCAGACTTACTTGTTCCTTTGAGACCCTCGCCATTGGGGTCATAACAGAGACGATGGGATGGCGAGTGGAGACGAGGGAACAGCGAGGGGAGACGAGGGGACAGCGAGGAGAAGCGAGGGGATGGCGAGGGGAGAAGCGGGGACAGAGAGGGGCGATGAGGGGACGGCGAGGGGAGACGAGGGGACAGCGAGGGGAGACAACGGGACGGCGAGGTGAGACGAAGGGACTCCGGGGGAAGACGAGGGGACAGCGAAGGGAGACGAGGGGACAGTGAGGGGAGATGAGGGGACAGTGAGGGGAGAAAAGAGGACAGCGAGGGGAGACAATAGGACAGCGAGGGGAGACAATAGGACAGCGAGGGGAGATGAGGGGACAGCGAAGGTAGACGAGGGGACGACGAGGGAACGGTGAGGGAACAGCAAGAGGAGATGAATGGACGGCGAGGGGAGATGACAGGACGGTGAGGGGAGACAACAGGGAGACGAGGAGAGACGACGGGAACGGCGAGGGGAAGAGGGTCTGTCCGACGGATCTGATCCCTGGGTAATCTATGCAACCCGGCCTCCGACCGCCAGCAGCCAGACACAGGCGCTAAGGACTATTCCACAGCAGAAAGGCAGGAATGTGTCAGGTTGTGTCAGCCATATTGTACAAGTAGCAGACGTAGTGACAAATCAATCATCCACATTGTGACAAAGCCGTATGATTGTCAGAACGAGACCCCACTGATCCCGCAACGTGCTGCATTCTCCCACCTGTTACCGAATCTGCGGATCATTCTACAATCTATTACTCCCCCCTGTTATCAGCCATTACTGGGGGAGGAGACTACAATCTATTACTCCCTGTTATCAGCCATTATTGGGGAGGAGACTGTAGGACAGGCGAGTACAATCTATTACTCCCTGTTGTCAGCCATTATTGGGGAGGAGACTGTAGGACAGGAGACTACAATCTATTACTCCCTGTTATCAGCCATTACTGGGGGAGGAGACTGTAGGACAGGAAACTGCAATCTATTACTTCCTGTTATCAGCCATTACTGGGGGAGGAGACTACAATCTATTACTCCCTGTTATCAGCCATTACTGGGGAGGAGACTGTAGGACAGGAGACTGCAATCTATTACTTCCTGTTATCAGCCATTACTGGGGGAGGAGACTACAATCTATTACTCCCTGTTATCAGCCATTACTGGGGGAGGAGACTACAATCTATTACTCCCTGTTATCAGCCATTACTGGGGGAGGAGACTGTAGGACAGGAAACTGCAATCTATTACTTCCTGTTATCAGCCATTACTGGGGGAGGAGACTACAATCTATTACTCCCTGTTATCAGCCATTACTGGGGGAGGAGACTACAATCTATTACTCCCTGTTATCAGCCATTACTGGGGAGGTGACTGTAGGACAGGAGACTACAATCTATTACTCCCTGTTATCAGCTGTCTCAGACTGGGGAATTTGCATTCTCTCGCTAGTTGGGGTCTGTATGGCCATGTCAGCAGGTACAGATATGATCGGGGGGTCTCGGAGGGTCTTGCAGACAGTTCTCGCCCCCGTTCGTGTGTGTGGATTGGACAGGAAGGACTGCGGCTTGTGATCTGCGGTGTACGAGGCTCGTGGGATCGGCTTCTGTAATTGATCGCAGCTCTTGAATTAGCTGTTAATTTTATTAATGTGTAACTGATGTTAAACGTCTGGGGAAACCGCGTGATGATGAGTGTGGGGCGGGGGCGACACCAGAGCAATCAGCCTGACACCCGAACACCACAGAGACATGGCGGATCTGACACAGGGACGACTCTGTGCCTTCGTCACACAGGAAACGTAATGATTTGGGGGAAGATTTATAAATACGAATCTGGCGCCTGACCCGAGAAGTTTCACAATTGGTCGCATTTGTCAGAGTAATCTGCCGCTTTGTGCGGTCACCATTTTCCAGACATCTGCTTGCTGTCAATGAATGAAAATATTCTTCGTTGAACCACAAAGCTGCCAATGGCGCGAGGTACACCGGGCCGATAAGGGCTTTCAGCTGCGGCCGTCCCGGCATCTGCAGGGTTAGGTGCCCGCCGGCGGCCATGTGGCCCTGGCACATGTGTGGTGTCCGGTGCGGACCGTGGCCTTCACTGCTGACAGGTTAACCCAATCATTGCCTGGACACTGGCGGCGGCGTTAACGCTCAGGATGCTGGATGTCATTATTCCGTACATATATAGCGCCAGCATATTCCGCAGCGCCGCTGAATATAAGTCAGGGAACGTGAGCAGGGAAGGAGTTAATGACGTGACCCTGAGCGGGTGCAGACGGCCGAGGACAGACTGTCTTATACATACACGTATATGTCAAGGAGAAGCCGCTGATTATTTGGGTTTATGAGCCGCTATCAGTCGATTATCGGACTGCGAGATGGTATCGCTGGAGACGCCCCCACTGCGTCGTGTTAAGGGTCTCGCCTTAGTCATAGCCCCTCATTTCTGTGACGTACGCTGAGGAGTGTACCGAGGATGGGGGGCCGCACAGCGTACATCAGTCACAGCACCGCTGCTACCAACAGCCCCCCCAGTCCCGTACATTGTAGAAGAGGAGCCATAACAGCACTTCTATAGCGCCAACATATTCTGTGGCCCCGTACAGATGGACGGGGCCGACCTTGGCTCCACAGTAGTCACTCATCTCGGGAGCGAGGTCACAGGTCGGACAGTGACATCATGGTGACATCATCGTTTCCGCCTCCCCCGCTTTCTTCATTAGTTGGACTTTGCCCCCGCAGATGACAGGCACACAAGGGCGCTGCCGCAGGGCTGGGGGTGCTCATGTCGCCGGAGGGGGGGACTTTCTGGGAATGGAGAGCGCTCGGTTGTTTCTGATTTTGCACTTGCTGGAAAAAGAGGCTGGAAAATCCGAGGCATCAAAAGAATGTTCTTTGTAAGTTGCTGGGGGAGATCCAGGCATGTGTGCGGCAGCTGCGGGGGGAGACGGAGGACACAACGTGTGAGCGAGGCTCTGGAGGTACCTGCCGGGCATTACTGTCACCTTAATGTGAGAATAGGGCCCGCCGACCCCTGCACCCAGCGCTGCCCTGCTGTGGATGGAGAGTGGCCGGGTCACCAGGAGCCGCCACCTCTGACCCCACTCACTGCTGCGGGTCACCGGGGTGATAATGCGCTAAATGCACAGTAAATGACCTGTGATCCCGGAGCGACACCTAATATATCCTGTGTCCAACAAGCAGGGAAATGCTCTGTAAGCGTCTCCCCTCCCCCACCCTAAAGCACCTGCTCATCCCCCATGTCCCCCGTACCACACCTGCACCCACCGTACATGAGACCACCAGGCCGAGGGGCAATGTGTGCCCCACAGGGACACAAGCCGCCGCCAGACCCCTGCCAAAACCAACTTTCAGTATTCATGACACAATGCAACCAATGCTACTGTTCACTGACAGCAAGCAGAGATATCAGGTTAGCAGAGAGCCTCCCCCAGTAATGGCTGATAACAGAACGATCGTGCTTCCCATGTTCTGTACCGCGGGCCTCTGTGTACACGTGAGGCGGATACGAGGTGACGGGTGGGTTTACAGGCTGTTCACGTCCCCTGTAAGCCTCTATTGGCCGATACCTCCCGCAGCAAAGCCAGACAGGACAGGGTTAAATTCTAGCTGGAGGTTATCAGATGCACCTGCCCAGCTTTGTACTAGAACCAGGGCCTGTGGTCACTAGATGTCAGTCTGCTGGATGACGCAGGGTTAAGTGTGGCGAAGCTGGTGAGTGACCAGTCAAAATGTGAGCTGTAGCTGGGAGACGTGGCGGGGTCACCCTCAATGGAGACTGCACGGGTCAGCTAGGAAAGCTGAGCAGTCTGTGTGGAAGCTGCAGCCTGTTCAGTGTGAACTATTCCCGGAGTTGAACACTTCTGTTTGGTAGTGAAGGTGAAACCGATACTGGGGGGTCGGCCTCTTCTGCGTATGAAGTCTGCTCCTGAAGAAAGGACTGTACTGTACTGTGGTTTTGTTTTGGTTGTGAATCCCTTGGTGTTTTATGAAAGCAATAAAACTGCACCTGTTTTGAAAAAACTGCACTGCCTGGGTGAACACTACCTAATGCCCGAGAGCGTGAATCCCTACACTCCGTATGCTTGCCCTCCGTATGCTTGTCCTCCGTATGCTTTGCATCTCGTTTTACACTATTCTCTTCAGACTCGTGCAGTAAATATCCGCGTCCTGCCCTGCGTTGGTGGCGTTACAGAAGTGACCGCTGGGAAATGGCGTGGCCGTCCGCCATACATACGAGCACAATGACGGGCCAGTCACAGGATTTACTAGTGAATTCTGTACATCACAGCGACCTGTGCCCAATAATTGCCGCCATCTTTAGTAGGGAGCCCTTTCCCCGCTGTTATTTCCGCCTTCTTTTCATCCTTGGGGTCTTCGTCTATTACTAATTATCGCCCCAGTTGCTGTTGATTTTGGCTTTACGTTCCACATCAATTACTTCCTACCCCCTCCATCTTCCCAGCCTTCTTTGTAAGGGTCGGCTCCTCTCATTACTTGTCCCCCCAGCTCGATCCCTTTGTTTTGGGGTGAATGGGGACCACACTTGTCACTGGCAGGAATGCGCCTCTTTCTGTGCCGCGTGTGACTCCGGACGCTGCCGCCTCTTGTGTGACCCCCTCACGGGCATGTAGGAATGCACATTACACACGGGCATGGGGGGCTGCGCCCCATCATGTGCCAGCCTGCCCCTCCTGTGATACCGAGCCTGCCCCTCCTGGGATACCGGGCCTGCCCCTCCTGGGATACCGGGCCTGCCCCTCCTGTGATACCGGGCCTGCCCCTCCTGCGATACCGGGCCTGCCCCTCCTGTGATACAGGGCCTGCTCCACCTGGGATACCGGGCCTGCCCCTCCTGTGATACAGGGCCTGCTCCACCTGTGATACCGGGCCTGCCCCTCCTGTGATACAGGGCCTGCCCCTCCTGTGATACCAAGCCTGCCCCTCCTGGGATACCGGGCCTGCCCCTCCTGGGATACCGGGCCTGCCCCTCCTGCGATACCGGGCCTGCCCCTCCTGCGATACCGGGCCTGCCCCTCCTGGGATACCGGGCCTGCCCCTCCTGGGATACCGGGCCTGCCCCTCCTGGGATACCGGGCCTGCCCCTCCTGGGATACCGGGCCTGCCCCTCCTGTGATACAGGGCCTGCTCCACCTGGGATACCGGGCCTGCCCCTCCTGCGATACCGGGCCTGCCCCTCCTGCGATACCGGGCCTGCCCCTCCTGTGATACCGGGCCTGCCCCTCCTGTGATACCGGGCCTGCTCCACCTGTGATACCGGGCCTGCCCCTCCTGTGATACCGGGCCTGCTCCACCTGTGATACCGGGCCGGTCAGTGTTCGGGGCTCCGCAGCACATTGGGGTGGTGGCCTCCACTGTTTGCCCCCCATCCTCTGTATTAGGAGTTGACTCTTTGGGTTATTTTTTTGCTATGTGCACAAATGTGCCGCCATATTCTGCCAGGCGGTGGGCGTTGTGGGAATGGAGGGCATGCTGAGAATTTGTGGCTGGTGGCCATGTGTCTGGCGCAGCTGGTCTAAGGCTCGTGCACGGCCCGGACATCAGGGGATAGAAGGGACCGAGCGGACTTTCCTCCAGGGGTCCACGGTGCCACAGCTGACAAGGAATGTGTCAGTGCCTGCCCGGTGCCACAGCAGTACTGCCAACATGTCAGACCACCCAAACGCAGAGACTCTTCCCTTAACCTCTTACTTCTCACAGCTGAGGGTTTGTTACCGTGTATCCAGCCTGGACATTAGTGAGGCCTCCAGCCTGCTCCATCTGACGCACACATCCGGCAGAGGGGTCCAGGCTGGGCTCGTCGCTGGCACTGGTGGGGCCCGTTCACACATGGAGATTTTGCTGCGGTTCTTTAGGCAGTGTATTTGGGGGGTAAAGTCCGGCACAATCACACAGAGTCGTCACCTCTCGTGGACACAATTTCCTGCGTGTATCTTGAAACCTCCGGTGTTTTTACCAAGACGCAGCAGATTGATTTTTACTGAAAATCGCAAGTAAAAATGTGACAAACGTGCGTATTCTGTCAGCACCAAAAAACCTGCTGCAAAAACGCCATGTGTGAACATACACTACCTACGGCAGGATCCCTGTGACGCTGCCGGTTCAGATCCTTGGGCCCGCGGTGGGGCCGGGACCGTCCCGTCCTCCGTGATATGGGCGCACAATTCTGTCCACAACCTCAGGGGTGTACGGGAGCGTTCCCAGCCACTGATAGTGAGCGGAGGTCCTGGAGATGGTGAAAACGACCCCAAATGTGACCATGTCCGACAATCTATATAAAAGCAGGACCCTCGGGTGCTGGGACAGTGGACCTCTCACAATCCTGCACTCTCGTGTCCTCGCTGCTGTCTCTCCTCCCTCTCGCTGTCTCGCTGGGGCTGGGAATGGTACGGACAAGTGGGAGGGGAGTGGGAGCCTCTCAGATGAAGAAGTGAAGTGCTCACCTCAGGGCTGGCAGCGGACCCCACAGCAGACCCCACAGCAGCAGGCACAGGACCACCGCTCTCATCTGCTGCTTAACCCTTTCTTTCCCCTGGAGTAGCAGGAGCAGGTAAGCTGTGCTCTGGGATGACAAGGCGTCGTGTATGTCCATGCTGGGACTGTCAGCTCTCGGGGACGCAGTGCTTATGGCTGTGAGGAGGGAGCTCGGTGTGCAGGTGCATATTGTGCGGTGTCGCACACTGAGGCTGTGGCGCTGTACTGTGCTGTGTGTATAATGTGACCTTTGCTTTACATGTGAGCAGTGAGGAGACTGCGACCTACCCCAGTGTGTGTTTATAGAGCTGGGTGTACTACTACCCCCATCATACCCAGCGTGCGATCTCACTGACCCCATAGCGTTATATGATGGCTTCCTTACGACGTGTCCTTCTCCTTCGCATATCTGTGGGAGTTTTGTTTGTCCTGTTCTGGACGTCAGACGCCGCGGTGTGAATGATCCGGTGTTCGTGCTGCAACCTGCACGCATTCTGTAAACACTCGGCAGGTGTGCTGCACGGACACTGTACAGATGCTGCACGGACAACGCACGGACACTGCACGGACAGCGCACGGACACTGTACAGATGCTGCACGGACACTGCACGGACACTGTACAGATGCTGCACGGACACTGCGCAGACACCGCACGGACGCTACACGAACACCGCACGGACGCTGCACGGACGCTGTGCAGATGCTGTACGGACACTGCGCAGACACTGCATGGACACTACACGAACACCGCACGGACGCTACACAAACACCGCACGGACGCTGTGCAGATGCTGCACAGACACTGCACGGACACTGCAAGAACACCGCACAAACGCTGCACGGACACTGTACAGATGCTGCACGGACACTGTACAGATGCTGCATGGACACTGTACAGATGCTGCACGGATGCAGTATGGACACTGCACGGACACCGCACGGACACTGTACAAATGCTGCACAGACACCGCACGAACGCTGCACGGACACCGCACGGACACTGCACAAACACCGCACGGATGTCGCACAGACACTGCACGGACACCACATTGACACTGCACGGACACAGCAGAGACAACGCACAGACACTGCACGGACACCGTACAGATGCTGCACAGACACCGCACGGACGCTGCACGGACACCGCACGGACGCCGCACGGACACCGCATTGACACTGCACGGACACAGCAGAGACACCGCACGAACACTGCACGGACACCGCATTGACATTGCACGGACACAGCAGAGACACCGCACGGACACTGCACTGACACCGCACGAACGCTGCACGGACACCACACAGACGCCGCACGGACACTGCGCAGACGCTGCATGGACACCACACAGATGCCGCACGGACACTGCGCAGACGCTGCACGGACACCGTATGGACACTGCAGGGACACCACATAGACGCTGCACGGACACTGCGCGAACACTGCACTGACACTGCGCAGACACTGCACGCACACCGCACGCACACCGCACGGACACTACACGGACACCGCACGAACACCGATTTATAGTGAGGGCAAAGTTTTCTATTCAGGAAGGATAACATGTGGAAGCTGAGCTTGTGCTGTGAGGTTTCTGCTGTCGGGGATGGCGGCCTCCGCACCGAGCTCGGTTCCTGCAGACTTTGTGCCATTTATGAGGACAGCACACGGTTGGCGCAGATTCGTCCGCGTGCGGTTTGGGACAAATCAGTAGCTCAGTGATGGCAAATGCTGTAAATGCCTCGCAGCTCATCTATTCGGCATTTCTTCAAACTCAGGATTAATGTTGTCTAGTTTATATTTCTGAAACTAATCCGCGTTGTTAAACCATAGCGGCGAATCCCCACATTGCAGGTTTTGTTCTGCGACTTTCCCATCGATCAGAACCAAAGCTCCAAATTCAGAGGTGGAATTTTCTGCAGCTGAGAATCATCGGTTCGGTACCAGATCTGCAGCGTGGGAATGTCGCTGATAAGGGGAGTGCCGGTGGCTCCCGGTTTTATAAAATATTTGGACTTAATAAAAAAAAAAAAAAAGAGAAACTTTTTTTAAAAAGTGCCTTTGCATCCCCTCCCACACTCCTGCATCGATCACTGCCCTCCAGACATTTGCGCCATTGCTCCTGCAGGTCACGTGACATCGCCCCCTCTAGCCCGTTACCTGGGGCATACCTCTGTCTGTGGTCAGGTACCACCTGGCTCCATCGCGCTGCTGCACTCGGATTCATCCCTCTTACGTCCTGCTGCACTCGGATTCATCCCTCTTACGTCCTGCTGCACTCGGACCTCTCAGGTGCGGTGGCCTGGAGGGGCCACTTCCAGGCGGACCAGTTTCTAATCCGCAGGGTTACAATCTCTGGAATTTTCATAACCGTAGAGCTACGAGGAAAGAGAGAAACATTCTTGGACGATGCTAATCTGGAAATAATGGAGATGCAGGAATTAGCGGCTAATACTGTTCTCCTGATCTCGGCGCGGCTCCCATGTGCGGTCACATATGTGCCGGGTGACCACCAATTCATCCTCAAAGACCCTGTTGTTGTACGTGACGTCGGCCGACCCAGCAACAATAGCTCGTTATGTGCGCTAATTAGTTAAGATATGAGGTCTGCGTTATTATAAAAGCCGAAACCTTCGTCTGTGCATCATCCGGAAATCTGGACCAGATGACACAGGGAATTGTCTGCTGCACAGCAATCATTGTGATGGTGTATGTAGCAGAGCCGGCGGTGCGCACAACACAGTACAAAAGCCCTTCACTGGGACAGGATGAAGGTGCCGGATCCTCGGCGGCTGCAGAAAGTGCGCAGGGCTCTGTTCACACCCAGTACAATGCTGCAGCACACGAGATGTCACATCCTATCCATACACTGCAGGAAAATCTACGGGAAAAGTCACCTGCGGCGCGGCAGACGTGAAAACAGCGATTTCTGTAGATATCACCCTTCACAAAGCAGAAAGTAAAATCCAGATTTTTATGCGGATTTACAACCAAATTTATTGCAAAATCCACAACAGATTTTGGGTCCAAAGTACAAAGAATGCACCGAAGACCTGTAAGGGTGGTCACTGTCAGGGCCCCGCTATCCCCCCGACCTGTAATTGTGGCCACTCAGGACCCCATTATCCCCTATTCCTCCCCCAGACATGAGACCACTCTCAAGGCCCCCTTATCCCCTCCCTCAGCATGTGGCCTCTAAGGGCCCCATTATCCCCTATCCCCTCATACATGAGGCCTCTAAGGGCCCCGTTATCCCCCCATACATGAGGCCTCTCAGAGCCCCGTTATCCCCTATCCCCCCCATACATGTGGCCTCTCAGGGCCCCATTATCCCCTCATACATGAGGCCTCTCAGGGACCCATTATCCCCTATCCCCCCATACATGTGGCCTCTCAGGGCCCCGTTATCCCCCCATACATGTGGCCTCTCAGGGCCCCATTATTCCCTATCCCCCCACCCATACATGTGGCCTCTCAGGGCCCCGTTATCCCCCCATACATGAGGCCTCTCAGAGCCCCGTTATCCCCTATCCCCCCCATACATGTGGCCTCTCAGGGCCCCATTATCCCCTCATACATGAGGCCTCTCAGGGACCCATTATCCCCTATCCCCCCATACATGTGGCCTCTCAGGGCCCCGTTATCCCCCCATACATGAGGCCTCTCAGAGCCCCGTTATCCCCTATCCCCCCATACATGTGGCCTCTCAGGGCCCCATTATCCCCTCATACATGAGGCCTCTCAGGGACCCATTATCCCCTATCCCCCCATACATGTGGCCTCTCAGGGCCCCGTTATCCCCCCATACATGTGGCCTCTGAGGGCCCCATTATCCCCTATCCCCCTCATACATGAGGCCTCTCAGAGCCTTGTTATCCCCTATCCCCCCATACATGTGGCCTCTCAGGACCCAGTTATCCCCCCCTAGACATATGGCCTCTCAGGGCCCCGTTATCCCCCATACATGAGGCCTCTCAGAGCCTTGTTATCCCTCCCTAGACATATGGCCTCTCAGGGCCCCGTTATCCCCCATACATGTGGCCTCTCAGGGCCCCGTTATCCCCCATACGTGGCCTCTCAGGGCCCAGTTATCCTCCATACATGTGGCCTCTCAGGACCCCGTTATCCCCCCATACATGTTGGCTCTCAGGGCCCCATTATCCCCCCCGTACATGTGGCCTCTCAGGTCCCTGTTATCCCTCCCTAGACATATGGCCTCTCAGGGCCCCGTTATCCCCCATACATGTGGCCTCTCAGGACCCAGTTATCCCCCATACATGTGGCCTCTCAGGACCCCGTTATCCCCCCATACATGTTGGCTGTCAGGGCCCCATTATCCCCCCCGTACATGTGGCCTCTCAGGTCCCTGTTATCCCTCCCTAGACATGTGGCCTCTCAGGGCCCCGTTATCCCCCATACATGTGGCCTCTCAGGGCCCCGTTATCCCCCATACATGTGGCCTCTCAGGGCCCCGTTATCCCCATACATTGGCCTCTCTCATGACTCCATGGTCCCCAGTGTTTTGGGTGGCTCTCGCCCCTCCGCCTGTCATTAATCATGGCGCTCGTCCGCTGGCCCCGCTCTCTGTTCTGCATTAATCTCTCTTTTTTTCTGATCGTGTTTTATATTGCGCTAATAAAGAAGGGTTACAGTGATGGCTGGACGGCCGCCAGCGCCCGCTACACTTCACCAGGACATCAAAAGGGGAATCTCGCTTTGAAACTTATATTGAGATTTCTTCAAAAGCCGCAGTTCTCCATCTGCCGCCCTCGCTATCTGCAGAGTAAACACTGGTCTTTATGTTACTGGATCCCAAACCTCGGCGGGCTATCTCCCCATCCCCCGCCCGCTGCAGGGGTCCGTGTCACCTTACACCTGTGATCTCGGTCCTGTGGTTTCCCACCTGCCTCCATGACACGAGTTTCCCCGGTAGCTTGTGGTATATAATGCCTGATTTGGTCACTGGCTCCACACATCGACGTTCCTTTATCCTGGTCGCCCTATAAATCCCAGAACCTGCTCCTCTTGTACCGTCCATTACACCCACGGCCGCCCTCCATACGACAACCATCGCTCACTCACCTTCTGTGCCAAAATCATCAAAATGGAGCAAAAAGGTTTAAGAAATTTGCCGCAAATTAACACGCTTTTTTTGTTTGTTCTTTTGTATCTTCTTCGAGTGAAATGTTGCACAAACGTTTTACTACATTTTAAAATGCTGCAAATTAATCTTCAATTGCGAAAAAAAATTGATTTGGAGAATAGAAAAGCAAAAAAAAAAAATAATTAAAAAAAGTTGCAAAATTGGTGAAAAATTACAATGTATCTGGCACAAAAATAAAAATTCAGAAATGTCAAACGTTTAATTTCTAAAAAAGAAATAGAATGAGGATTCAAGGCGTAAACCTTGTTGTAAACAGGCTTGGATGCAGCCCGCAGTGTAAAGAATGACGGTTTTAATTCCAGGAGTCTTAGCTGTAAGTTTTAGCAATGCCCTCATGTTATAGAGTGTGCACATGAGGTGTAGCCTGCAGCTGACGGTGGGTCGCGAGGGCTCCCGGTTGTCCGGTGGAGACCATCGCTACGTGTATAGTACGGCTCTGGCGATGACCACGCTGTGCCCCCGGGGAATCCTGGCTGGAGGGCGTCCAGGGATGTGTTGTGATGAGGAGTATGCTGGCTCAGGGCCACACGCAGAAACGAGCGGCTCGTGCTGGAGACGGTGTAATACTGGGGGAGGCGTCTGTCCGATCAGAGATCTCACAGGAAATAATGAAGCGATGCTTTGCTGGCTCTGCAATGATGGCCGCCTTGTTTCTTGCAGATTGGAGATTCACCGGCGCCTTTAAGATGAAAGTTTTCCGCAGTCACCTGCTGATCAGCATTTTACTGTGTTGGGGTGTCAGAGGGAACAGTACGATGACCCCGCGCCTGAAGCTGTCCTATCAGGGTGAGTACAGTGACCCCGCGCCTGAAGCTGTCCTATCAGGGTGAGTACAGTGACCCCGCGCCTGAAGCTGTCCTATCAGGGTGAGTACAGTGACCCCGCGCCTGAAGCTGTCCTATCAGGGTGAGTACAGTGACCCCGCGCCTGAAGCTGTCCTATCAGGGTGAGTACAGTGACCCCGCGCCTGAAGCTGTCCTACCAGGGTGAGTACGGTGAACCCGCGCCTGAAGCTGTCCTATCAGGGTGAGTATGGTGACCCCGCGCCTGAAGCTGTCCCATCGGGGTGAGTACAGTGACCCCGCGCCTGAAGCTGTCCTATCAGGGTGAGTACAGTGACCCCGCGCCTGAAGCTGTCCTACCAGGGTGAGTACAGTGACCCCGCGCCTGAAGCTGTCCTACCAGGGTGAGTACGGTGAACCCGCGCCTGAAGCTGTCCCATCGGGGTGAGTACGGTGAACCCGCGCCTGAAGCTGTCCCATCGGGGTGAGTACGGTGAACCCGCGCCTGAAGCTGTCCTATCAGGGTGAGTACAGTGACCCCGCGCCTGAAGCTGTTCCATCGGGGTGAGTACAGTGACCCCGCGCCTGAAGCTGTCCCATCGGGGTGAGTACAGTGACTCCGCGCCTGAAGCTGTCCTATCAGGGTGAGTATGGTGACCCCGCGCCTGAAGCTGTCCCATCGGGGTGAGTACAGTGACCCCGCGCCTGAAGCTGTCCTATCAGGGTGAGTACAGTGACCCCGCGCCTGAAGCTGTCCTATCAGGGTGAGTAGTGACCCCGCGCCTGAAGCTGTCCCATCGGGGTGAGTACAGTGACCCCACGCCTGAAGCTGTCCTACCAGGGTGAGTACAGTGACCCCGCGCCTGAAGCTGTCCCATCGGGGTGAGTACAGTGACCCCGCGCCTGAAGCTGTCCCATCGGGGTGAGTACAGTGACCCCGCGCCTGAAGCTGTCCCATCGGGGTGAGTACAGTGACCCCGCGCCTGAAGCTGTCCTACCAGGGTGAGTACAGTGACCCCGAACCTGAAGCTGTCCTATCAGGGTGAGTACAGTGACCCCGCGCCTGAAGCTGTCCTATCAGGGTGAGTACAGTGACCCCGCGCCTGAAACTGTCCTATCAGGGTGAGTAGTGACCCCGCGCCTGAAGCTGTCCTACCAGGGTGAGTACAGTGACCCCGAACCTGAAGCTGTCCCATCGGGGTGAGTACAGTGACCCCGCGCCTGAAGCTGTCCTACCAGGGTGAGTACAGTGACCCCGCGCCTGAAGCTGTCCTATCAGGGTGAGTACAGTGACCCCGCGCCTGAAACTGTCCTACCAGGGTGAGTACAGTGACCCCGAACCGGAAGCTGTCCTATCAGGGTGAGTACAGTGACCCCGCGCCTGAAGCTGTCCCATCGGGGTGAGTACAGTGACCCCGCGCCTGAAGCTGTCCTACCAGGGTGAGTACAGTGACCCCGCGCCTGAAGCTGTCCTATCAGGGTGAGTACAGTGACCCCGCGCCTGAAACTGTCCTACCAGGGTGAGTACAGTGACCCCGAACCGGAAGCTGTCCTATCAGGGTGAGTACAGTGACCCCGCGCCTGAAGCTGTCCTATCAGGGTGAGTACAGTGACCCCGCGCCTGAAGCTGTCCCATCGGGGTGAGTACAGTGACCCCGCGCCTGAAGCTGTCCTACCAGGGTGAGTACAGTGACCCCGCGCCTGAAGCTGTCCTATCAGGGTGAGTACAGTGACCCCGCGCCTGAAACTGTCCTACCAGGGTGAGTACAGTGACCCCGAACCGGAAGCTGTCCTATCAGGGTGAGTACAGTGACCCCGCGCCTGAAGCTGTCCCATCGGGGTGAGTACAGTGACCCCGCGCCTGAAGCTGTCCTACCAGGGTGAGTACAGTGACCCCTGTACATGACATGCGTCATTCTTAGTTATTGCTAGGAACGCTGGTGACCGTGGGAGTGCGAACGCTGGCCGCGCCGGGTGTCACTCGGTTCTCCCAGGTTTAGCAGTGTGACAGACGAGGGCGACGTCAGGACTGACCCTTTAGGATTTTCCTTTCTACGATCCCTCTTGGCGGATCACGTCTGTCTGTTTGCTCTTTGGGCGAGTGGCTGTATAGGGGGGTCCGCCATTCATCTTATAGAGAGCACTGATGCAGCAATAGGGGGGACATAAAGCACCATCATGAATGACACTCGGCTCACAGACCGCGCACACTTCACCTCTGACCTGTAAATGACTTATGGGGAAAGACTAGAAATGGTGAACGTCGGCACTGAACAGTGCACAGCTGCTGCGCCACTTCTTACTTTATCTTGTGGTATTCTGCCGGCAACACAGACTATGGAACCGATGTGACTCCATCAGAGTCTATGCAGACCTGAAGGTGACCGCAGCTCTGGAGGTGACTGGAGAATAAGACACTATGTAACAGCAGAATAGTGACTGCAGCTCTGGAGGCAACCGGAGAATAAGAAGCAATGTAACAGCAGAATAGTGACTGCAGCTCTGGAGGCGACCGGAGAATAAGACGCAATGTAACAGCAGAATAGTGACTGCAGCTCTGGAGGTGACTGGAGGATAAGACACAATGTAACAGCAGAATAGTGACTGCAGCTCTGGAGGCGACCGGAGAATAAGACGCAATGTAACAGCAGAATAGTGACTGCAGCTCTGGAGGTGACTGGAGAATAAGACCCAATGTAACAGCAGAATAGTGACTGCAGCTCTGGAGGCGACCGGAGAATAAGACGCAATATAACAGCAGAATAGTGACTGCAGCTCTGGAGGCGACCGGAGAATAAGACGCAATATAACAGCAGAATAGTGACTGCAGCTCTGGAGGCGACCGGAGAATAAGACACTATGTAACAGCAGAATAGTGACTGCAGCTCTGGAGGCGACCGGAGAATAAGACGCAATGTAACAGCAGAATAGTGACTGCAGCTCTGGAGGTGACTGGAGAATAAGACCCAATGTAACAGCAGAATAGTGACTGTAGCTCTGGAGAATAAGACACGATGTAACAGCAGAATAGTGACTGCAGCTCTGGAGGCGACCGGAGAATAAGAAGCAATGTAACAGCAGAATAGGGACTGCAGCTCTGGAGGTGACTGGAGTATAGTAATATTCCCCATGGCTCATGATGCCTTTGTACACGGATGCCTTTGTACAGGGATATATTGAACCCTGTGATTTCCTGTGTCCCCAGATCTGTCTCTCCACGGTCTGCGCACGTACACCATCACTCGCTCCTGCTGTTTCGATGTGCTGTTGCTGGACGAGGAGCGCAGCCGCCTGTTTGTGGGGGGTAAGAATTACCTGCTGTCGCTGAGTCTGGATAACATCACACAGAACGAGCTGCTGGTAAGATCCGCTGGCTTCATTATTACCAGTGACCTGTATGGATGCCCCACATGTGGCAGTATGATGCCAGCTCTGCCGCCATGTCATGTGCTGCTCAGGGGTTTGCAGGACAGCGCTGTGTGACCGGAGCAGACGGTAGATTCCCATCGTACATGCGCTGCTGCAGTAGTCGTCGCTGATACGTAATAATGCGACCTTTCCTCCCCGCAGATTCCGTGGCACGCGCCCGTAGAGTGGAGGGAAGAGTGCAACTGGGCAGGAAAGGACATTAATGTGAGTGCACAAGCGCCGGCGCCCCCTACTGGGAGGATATATTCTGCGGGTTACCAGCTGTGGGACCTTCTATAACTCAGCGCTGCACCTTAGTGTTCCCAACTGCCGACTCTGCAGCAGCTTCAGAACTACAACTCCCATCATGCCCCGAGAGCCTGCCGGCACACTAGGGCTCGTCCAGTCAACCTCCCAGATATTAGTATTCACATTGTCACCGGTGAATCAGACGTCTACCAATTATGTACATAAAGCTGAATCATCCGATCATATGAAGCTTTGCAACTCCCTTAAACTTTTTTTTACGAGGTTTTCAACGACTCTCCTGTCAGAATCCTAGAATGTTAAAGTCAGACGGGACCCCCGGGGTCATCGTGTCCAACCCCCCCCCCCCCCAATGCAAGAGTCACTAAACCATCTCAGACAGATGTCTGTCCAGCCTCTGTGTGAAGACTTCCATTGAAGGAGAACTCACCACCTCTCGTGGCCGCCTGTTCCACTCATTGATCGCCCTGTCAGCCTTCTAATATATAATCTGGATCTTCTCCCTTTCAGTTTCCTTCCATTGCTTCCTGTGTTTCCATGTGTAGATGAGAATAATGATGATCCCTCTACACTGTGACGGCCCTTCAGATATTTGTAGACGGCTATTAAGTCTCCTCTCAGTCTTCTTTTTTGCAGCTAAACATTCCCAGATCCTGTAACCGTTCCTCATAGGACATACTTTGCCGTCCGCTCACCATCCTGGTCGCTCTTCTCTGAACTTGCTCCAGCTTTTCAATGTCTTTATTATAATGTGGAGCCCAGAACTGGACCCAGGATCCAGATGATTCCTGACCAAGGAGGAGCAGAGGGAGATAATTACTTCACGTGATCTGGACTCTGTGCTTCTCTTAGTACATCCTACAACTTCGTTTGCCTTTTTTGCTGCTGCATCACACTGTTGACTCCTGTGCAGTCTGTGATCTACTAGTATAAACACGTGCTGCTGCTTAGTTCTATTCCTCCCATTCTATAGATGTAATGTTCGTTTTTCTTGCCCAGATGTAGAATCTTGCATTTCTCCCTGGTAAATATCATTCTATTAGTCACTGCTCTTTGTTCAAGCTTCTCTTGAATCTTTTCTCTGTCTTATCAAGTGTTAGTTATCCCTCCTAGTTTTGCATTATCTGCAGTTGTAATTAGTTTACCTTCATTTCCCTTATCTAGATCACTTAATGTTGAGTCTTGTGGTCCCCACTTGTAACACTGGGGCCAGGACAGAGCCTTGTGGTACCCACTTGTAACACTGGGGCCAGGACAGAGCCTTGTGGTACCCACTTGTAACACTGGGGCAAGGACAGAACCTTGTGGTCCCCACTTGTAACACTGGGGCCAGAACAGAGCCTTGTGGTACCCCTCTTGCATCACTGGGGCCAGGACAGAGCCTTGTGGTCCCCGCTTGTAACACTGGGGCCAGGACAGAGCCTTGTGGTCCCCCTCTTGCATCAATGGGGCCAGGACAGAGCCTTGTGGTCCCCCTCTTGTAACACTGGGCCCAGGACAGAGCCTTGCGGTCCCCACTTGTAACACTGGGCCCAGGACAGAGCCTTGTGGTCCCCCTCTTGCATCAATGGGGCCAGGACAGAGCCTTGTGGTCCCCCTCTTGTAACACTGGGCCCAGGACAGAGCCTTGCGGTCCCCACTTGTAACACTGGGCCCAGGACAGAGCCTTGTGGTCCCCCTCTTGCATCACTGGGGCCAGGACAGAGCCTTGCGGTCCCCACTTGTAACACTGGGCCCAGGACAGAGCCTTGCGGTCCCCACTTGTAACACTGGGCCCAGGACAGAGCCTTGTGGTCCCCACTTGTAACACTGGGGCCAGGACAGAACCTTGTGGTACCCAAGGAACCATTTATTGCTGATATCCAAATGCTAAAAAAGTCCCGATCCTGAGTTTTCTGCAATAACCCGGCTCTGACAGCAAGAAAAGACCTTGAAACGTAATAGAAACTAAATGCCCCTTGAAGATTAGTCAGAGCTTTTCATTACACATAACCCCTTTTGCTCCAATTTTGCCGGTGAGGCAGATTTAACCCTGAGGTGATGTGAGGCGACACTTATCACGTCTGAGCGGCTCACACCCCATCCACCAGCAAGCTGGGCGGTCTGTTTACTTTCTGGGCCATTAATAGGTTCAGTGGGTTAAAGAGCATACGATGAAGTAAACATGCAGGTGATGGAAGGATATGAGTCCCATCTAGGACAGCAGGTCCCGGCTCAGAGGTTAGACTGGATATAAGAAACGCTATGGGCGGCAATGGCTCCTGCCTCTAACCCATCTGTGGCAGTGGCCATAGCAGTGCCAGGAGTCGGCGTTCCCCCTCGATGCCGGTGTCCCCCTCGATGTCGGCGTCCCCCCTCGATGTCGGCGTCCCCCCTCGATGTCGGCGTTCCCCCTCGATGTCGGCGTCCCCCCTCGATGTCGGCGTCCCCCCTCGATGTCGGCGTCCCCCCTCGATGTCGGCGTCCCCCTTGATGTCGGCGTTCCCCCTCGATGTCGGCGTTCCCCCTCGATGTCGGCGTCCCCCCTCGATGTCGGCGTCCCCCCTCGATGTCGGCGTCCCCCCTCGATGTCGGCGTTCCCCCTCGATGCCGGCGTTTCCCCTCGATGCCGGCGTTCCCCCTCGATGTCGGCGTCCCCCCTCGATGTCGGCGTCCCCCCTCGATGTCGGCGTTCCCCCTCGATGTCGGCGTTCCCCCTCGATGCCGGCGTTCCCCCTCGATGTCGGCGTTCCCCCTCGATGTCGGCGTCCCCCCTCAAAGTCGGCGTCCCCCCTCGATGCCGGCGTTCCCCCTCGATGTCGGCGTTCCCCCTCGATGTCGGCGTCCCCCCTCGATGTCGGCGTCCCCCCTCGATGTCGGCGTCCCTCCTCGATGTCGGCGTTCCCCCTCGATGTCGGCGTTCCCCCTCGATGTCGGTGTCCCCCCTCGATGTCGGCGTTCCCCCTCGATGTCGGCGTTCCCCCTCGATGCCGGCGTTCCCCCTCGATGTCGGCGTTCCCCCTCGATGTCGGCGTTCCCCCTCGATGTCGGTGTCCCCCCTCGATGCCAGAGGTAGTACTTAGCATGGAGACAAGCCCCCAGCATCCTGCATTCCCTGCAGGGGATGAGCATTGAAGGTCAGGTATGGGGGGTGTCTGTGATTTAGTGCATTCCAGTGACGGTGTGACTCCCCCTCCTCTTAATCAGTGGGGTCCTTTCCTTGTGAGTTATGCCGGTGATCTGTAAGACGCGGGGGAGGGACGGCTCGCTCTATATGGCACCAGCTGGCTCTCAGGGCTGTAAATTGTCATTTTCTACAAGTTGCGACATTGCAGCCTCATTCCATTTCTCCTCTTGCAGCTGGAATGTATGAACTATGTGAAAGTCCTGCAGCTATATAACCGCACTCACCTGTTCACCTGTGGGACGGGCGCGTTTCACCCGGTCTGTGGCTTCCTGCACGTGGGACAGCGAGCCGATGTAAGTAGCCATATTTGTGGAGGCAGCGCCTGTAATGAAGAGACGCAGACTTGTCACTCCAGGACTTTGGTAGCCGCATTCATTTGTAGCAATAACACCAGAAAGAAATGAGACAAATGACGACTACGGCCGCACCGCCGTTCTGTGCAGCTACGAGGACACCGGTAACGTGCGGCGTCTTTTCTGCAGGACGCCGTGTTTAAGCTGGACACCAAGAGGCTGGAGGACGGGAAGGGACGCTGCCCGTATGACCCCAAACATGCCGCAGCCGCCATACTTGTGGGTGAGAAGAAATGATTCTGACTCCTAAGAAACTTCATTTATGATCTGTGATGTTCTATAAAGCCCCACACGGTGCACACACTGCGGACCACATCTCACAGGACGATCCCCCGTCCCCCACCGACCCCAGCAGGAGGGCCACATACGGTGTGATCACCCCAAAATACACACGCCGACTCGGCTACATGCAGCAACGAGGTGCGTCCCTTGTCTACAGCCAGTATACGTCCGTATACCCTGCACCATGCTACTATATACACCCAGCGTATGGCTATATACACCCGGCACAACCCCCGCTGCCGAAATATATATAGGAGCAATTCACGCTGTCAGGTAGGCATTAGGCAGTGTTCACACAGGTGCAGCTTATTGCTTTCATAAAACTACGAGGAATTCAAAGCCAAAAACAAAACAGAAAACCAGTCTCTTCTGGGAACAAAGAAAACAGCAAAACACCAGTTCATCCAGCAGCAGATATACAGGAGCTTCTCACAAAATGAGAGTATCATCAAAAAGTGAATCTCCTATATTCTATAGTCATTACACACAGAGTGATCTATTCCACGTGTTTATTTCTGTTAATGTTGATGATTATGGCTTACAGCCAATGAAAACCCAAAAGTCTTATCTCAGTAAATTAGAATACTTTATAACACCAGCTTGAAAAATGATTGTAAAATCTGAAATGTTCCCTACTGAAATGTATGATCAGTAAATGCCCTCAGTACTTGGTCGCGGCTCCTTTGTCATCAATTACTGCATCAATGCGGCGTGGCATGGAGGCGATCAGCCTGTGGCACTGCTGGGGGGTTATGGAGGCCCAGGTTGCTTTGATATCAGCCTTCAGCTCATCTGCATTGTTGGGTCTGGTGTCTCATCTTCCTCTGACAATACTCTATAGATTCTCTATGGGGTTAAGGTCAGGCGAGTTTGCTGCCAATCAAGCCCAGTGATACTGTTCCTGGGCTCTGAGTCCTGCTGGACAATTACGTTTCCATCTCCAAAAAGCTTGTCGGCAGAGGGAAGCATGAAGTGCTCTCTAATGTCCTGGTAGACGGCTGCACTGACTTTGCTCTTGATAAAACACAGTGGACCTACACCAGCAGATGACATGGCTCCCCAAACCATCACGGATTGTGGAGACTTCACACTAGACCTTGGAAATCAAGGTCCCAGAGTCTGGAGGAAGAGTGGAGAGGCCACAATCCAAGCTGCTGGAGGTCTAGTGTGAAGTCTCCACAATCAGTGATGGTTTGGGGAGCCATGTCATCTGCTGGTGTAGGTCCACTGTGTTTTATCAAGACCAAAGTCAGCTCAGCCGTCTACCAGGACATTGTAGAGCACTTCATGCTTCCCTCTGCCAACAAGCTTTTTGGAGATGGAAATGTCATTCTCCAGCAGGACTTGGCCCTGTCCACACTGCCAAAAGTACCAATACCTGGTGTAAAAACAACAGCATCACTGGGCTTGATTGGCAGCAAACTCGCCTGATCTTAACCCCATAGAGAATCTATGGAGTATTGTCAAGAGGAAGATGAGACACCAGACCCTACAATGCAGACGAGCTGAAGGCTGCTATCAAAGTAACCTGGGCTTCCATAACCCCTCAGCAGTGCCACAGGCTGATCGCCTCCATGCCACGCCGCATTGATGCAGTAACTGATGCACAAGGATCCCGACCAAGTACTGAGGGCAGGGCCGGACTGGCCATCTGGCAAATGCCAGAAGGGCCTGTCTGGTCGTGGGCTGCCTTGTCTACTATGTTGTTAACAGAATCGTTGTTCTCAAGACCCCCATACTGTTAAGAGTTGTGATGAAGCACAAATACGTGACTCTGTCAATTACTACAGCAGGCCTCTGGCATCATTAGAAATATTGGTCTTGTAGTAAATCTTGCTTTCCTCCACCATCCATGGTAATATTAGTAATATATTCCATCTAGTGGTTGGGGACAGTGACAGCATGGGCCTGTGTGATTTCAAATGCCAGGGCTGAATTTCAGTCCCAGTCCGTACCTGACTGAGGACATTTACTGATCATACATTTCAGTAGGGAACATTTCAGATTTTACAATCATTTTTCAAGCTGGTGTTATAAAGTATTCTAATTTACTGAGATAATGACTTTTGGGTTTTCATTGGCTGTAAGCCATAATCATCAACATTAACAGAAATAAACACGTGAAATAGATCACTGTGTGTAATGACTCTATAGAATGTACAAGATTCACTTTTTGTATTGAAGAACTGAAATAAATTCACTTTTTGATGATATTCTAGTTTTGTGAGAAGCTCCTGTATACATCAGTGCAGCTCACCCGAACACAGTACAGTCCTTTCTCCAGGAGCAGACTTCATACGCAGAAGAGGCCGACCCCCCAGTATCGGTTTCACCTTCACTACCAAACAGAAGTGTTCAACTCCGGGCACAGTTCACACTGAACAGGCTGCAGCTTCCACTCAGACTGCTCAGCTTTCCTAGCTGACCCGTGCAGTCTCCATTCAGGGTGACCCCGCCACATCTCCCAGCTAAAGCTCACATTTTGGCTGGTCACTCACCAGCTTCAACACACTTAACCTTGTATCATCCAGCAGACTGACATCTAGTGACCACAGGCCCTGGTTCTAGCAAAAAGATGGGCAGGTGCATCTGATAAACTCCCACAGAGCTAGGACTCTGTCCTATGTGGCTCCGCTACAATACACACAGATATAGATACAGTGCAGCGTATATATAAAGTACAAATGTACACAGCATATAGATATAATATACACATTCTCTGCACTGTATCACCTATATACATGTAGTACATTATTATAATATATACACCGCACTGTATCCGCTATATACATGTAGCACATTACTATAATATATATACTCTGCACTGTATTCCCTATATATTGATGATAACATGTCGGTGCATTAATCTTTTCTGCATTCCTAGGAATCTCAGCTGATTTAACCGTTTCTTCCCCACTCTTGGTCCCTATAGGAGATGAGCTGTATTCTGGGGTGGCCACTGATCTTATGGGGCGAGATTTCACCATCTTCAGGAGCCTGGGCCGCAGACCACCTCTGCGCACGGAGCAGCACGACTCGCGCTGGCTGAACGGTGAGCTGTCATCTCCTGGAGGGCGGTGTGGCCCAGGGTAGATCTAGGGGCGGTGGTGCAGTGGAATGTGGAGGACGCAGTGGAGATCGCCTCACTGTGCAGTGGAATGTGGAGGACGCAGTGGTGGAGAGCGCCTCACTGTGGAGTGGAATGTGGAGGACGCAGTGGTGGAGAGCGCCTCACTGTGCAGTGGAATGTGGAGGACGCAGTGGTGGAGAGCGCCTCACTGTGCAGTGGAATGTGGAGGACGCAGTGGTGGAGAGCGCCTCACTGTGCAGTGGAATGTGGAGGACGCAGTGGTGGAGAGTGCCTCACTGTGCAGTGGAATGTGGAGGACGCAGTGGTGGAGAGCGCCTCACTGTGGAGTGGAATGTGGAGGATGCAGTGGTGGAGAGCGCCTCACTGTGGAGTGGAATGTGGAGGACGCAGTGGTGGAGAGCGCCTCACTGTGCAGTGGAATGTGGAGGACGCAGTGGTGGAGAGCGCCTCACTGTGGAGTGGAATGTGGAGGATGCAGTGGTGGAGAGCGCCTCACTGTGGAGTGGAATGTGGAGGACGCAGTGGTGGAGAGCGCCTCACTGTGGAGTGGAATGTGGAGGACGCAGTGGTGGAGAGCGCCTCACTGTGGAGTGGGTGCTGGAGAGGCTCTTACTCACTGAGTGCCAAGTGCCTGTCTGGGAGCGATCAGGTGATTACTACATGTCACCATACTCTTCTGTAAGACGCCCTGTCTAACTATCTCCTTCTAGAACCAAAGTTTGTAAAAGTTTTCTGGATTCCGGAGAGTGAGAACCCAGACGATGATAAAATCTACTTCTTTTTTCGGGAGACACCGGTGGAGGCCCTGGGAGGGGTGAAGCAGTCCTACGCCCGGATAGGGCAGATCTGTCGGGTAATTACTAGATAGTAACCTATGGCTAATCTGTAACCTGCCGTCTCGTCACCCCGCTCCGTCTAATGTAGCAGTCATCGATTGGGGTCCATTGTATCTTACAGAACGACATGGGTGGCCAGCGGACCCTTGTGAATAAATGGACCACGTTCCTGAAGGCGCGCCTCGTGTGCAGTGTGCCCGGGAAGGAGGCAGGGGGCGACACTTACTTTGACGAGCTGAGTGAGTTGTTGTTCAGGGTTTGTTGGCAGTAACTATGTAATACGAGGTCGTGAGGACGCGGCTGACGGCTTTTATGGCGCCGAGGTTAAACATTACTTATATGTGCTCCATAAATAATGTAAGAATATAACCAGGACTAAACACGAGGCATCGCCTGCAATGACTGCAACAGATCACAACCCCGCTCACCGGACAAGGGCATGTTGCTGGGACTTGTAGTGTCTGGATAGTCATAAAGGACATGGAAAGAAGTAGCTAAAGCTGTGAAGCGGCAATCACAGATGTTACATAGATTCACAATGTGAAGACGACACGAGAAAGGCAAAAAATATACTTGGTGTAAACACCCATCCTCCGTAGTACAGGGATTATTCACTGCGACATTAATATTGCTGCACAATAATCTGAAACCAGCCCAAAATCATAGGAATGACTGAGGCTTGTGCTCATCTCCTACAGAGGACGTATTCCTGCTGCCAACACGGGACAGGAGGAACCCACTGATATATGCCCTGTTCTCCACCGCCAGGTAAGAGGCCGCAACCCCCAGGAAGGGTCAGATATTACCCAGATCCTGTGTACATACATCACTGATCTGGAGCTACCTCCTTTATTATACTCCAGAGCTGCACTCGCTATTCTGCTGGTGCAGTCACTGTGTACATACATTACATTACTGATCCTGAGTTACATCCTGTATTATACTCCGGAGCTGCACTCACTATTCTGCTGGTGCAGTCACTGTGTACATACATTACATTACTGATCCTGAGTTACATCCTGTATTATACTCCGGAGCTGCACTCACTATTCTGCTGGTGCAGTCACTGTGTACATACATTACATTACTGATCCTGAGTTACATCCTGTATTATACTCCAGAGCTGCACTCACTATTCTGCTGGTGCAGTCACTGTGTACATACATTACATTACTGATCCTGAGTTACATCCTGTATTATACTCCGGAGCTGCACTCACTATTCTGCTGGTGCAGTCACTGTGTACATACATTACATTACTGATCTGGAGCTACCTCCTGTATTATCCTCCAGAGCTGCACTCACTATTCTGCTGGTGCAGTCACTGTGTACATACATTACATTACTGATCTGGAGCTACCTCCTGTATTATCCTCCAGAGCTGCACTCACTATTCTGCTGGTGCAGTCGCTGTGTACATACATTACATTACTGATCTGGAGTTACCTCCTGTATTATCCTCCAGAGCTGCACTCACTATTCTGCTGGTGCAGTCGCTGTGTACATACATTACATTACTGATCTGGAGTTACCTCCTGTATTATCCTCCAGAGCTGCACTCACTATTCTGCTGGTGCAGTCGCTGTGTACACATATTACTGCTCCCGAGTTATGTTCCGCTTTTTGCCCTCAGTTCAGTATTTCGAGGTTCTGCCATCTGTGTCTACACCATGAATGATGTCCGCAGAGCTTTCCTGGGGCCCTTTGCACACAAGGAAGGGCCGAACTACCAGTGGGTGTCCTATCAGGGCAGGGTGCCCTATCCTCGCCCAGGGATGGTAAGTGATCAGAGGGAGACTGATGGTTTCTGGGTCGCAGGTTTTGCAGCGCCGTGTTCAATGGTCTCCGCTGTTTCTAGTGTCCTAGTAAAACATTCGGAAGTTTTGAATCCACTAAGAACTTTCCAGACGATGTGCTGCAGTTTGCACGGAATCACCCGCTCATGTTTAACCCTGTAACTCCTGGCACTGGGAAGCCGATCTTCCTGCACAGTCATGCCGACTTCACCTCCACCCAGCTTGCTGTGGACAGAGTGACGGCAGCTGATGGAGAATATGACGTCATGTTCATCGGCACAGGTGAAAGCTCCGGCCGCCGCCTCGTTATGTCAGTAATGTCCCCTGGTGCCTCTACCTCTCACACTGTGATTTCTCGCTCTGCTAGATGTGGGCACCGTACTGAAAGTGATTTCTGTGCCTAAACAGAGCTGGAACGAGAGGGAAGAGCTGGTGCTGGAGGAGCTTCAGGTCTTCAAGGTAAAGACACAAGGGTTCCAGGTGGTCTGATGCAAGCACACAAGTTTGGGGGCCCCTCTTATTGGTGGTGCTCTAATGACAGATGTTATTGGTTATAATGTAATGCAGACATAGTGACTAGATGTTTTGGGGGTAAAGACGTGTTTGGTTGTTCCTGACATGGTTGCCTCTTCCTCCCTTGGTGCAGAACGCGTCCCCCGTCACCAGCATGCAGCTCTCATCTAAGCGGGTAAGAAGGATTTCGCCGTTTGCAGTTCTCTTGGTCAATGTGTGGTTCTCCCGTCTTCACATTGCTTTTACCTTCTCCACAGCAACAACTATATGTGGGGTCAGCGAGCGGCGTCTCCCAGGTGCCCCTACATCGCTGTGGGATCTACGGGAAGGCTTGTGCCGAGTGCTGCTTGGCCAGGGATCCATATTGTGCCTGGGACGGCACCAGCTGCACCCGTTATCTGCCCAACACCAAGAGGTAAAGACTGAAGCCAAAACTATACCACCCCCCAGACTAATAATGCAACCCTAACATACCCATATAGCAACTAGTACTGCCAGGGCAGATGAGCCACCATCACAACCATGTATTCATCATGTCTCACGCAGGAGGTCTCGCCGTCAGGACGTCAGGAATGGGGACCCCAATTCGCTGTGTTCTGGAGGTGAGTTTTACGCACCTCTCTATTCGCCCCGTATGCAGGTTAAGTGTCGCCTGATTTCAGCATTTCTGGGAGATGACTTGGGAGTCGTTATCCCACATCTATAGACAGCCATGGGCTGAGCCTGTACACAGGGCGGATGTCTCCATGTGCCACCACACTGGCTCTGGGGGTCACCACTTGGGCTCGGCCATCCTGCAGTATTATTACTACTGTATGTGATGACGTTGTGATAGATTCCCGTTCTTTCATCACAATTTCTCCATACAGAGCAGCAGAGGCTCAGCATCCAGAAGAAGCGCCTGTACGGCGTGGAGGGGAGCACAGTCTTCCTCGAGTGTCTCCCCAAATCTTTACGGGCTCAAGTGACATGGATCCACCAAAAGGCACCCGAAACGCCAAGAAAAGAGGTAGGAACCCCCATCCTTCATATTTCCCTTGCCAAGTAAGTAGATTGATGAAGCCTTCAGTGCGATCCGTGGCTCCACGTCCTGGTTGTCTCCGGCCACCACAGCCCGTTGCTTTCTCCATAGTCCTCATATGATGATATAATCTACATACAATGTTATATACCTCTGCTTTATGTACGTTGCACTAGTTTTACTTCTGTCTCATGATGCAGTCACATCTATATGAGGGGTCAGCCCACAGGACCCATCTCTGCCGCTCCGTTTGTTCCTTTCCATAAAAGTAATTTTCGGTTTCTTTCCAGGTGCAGTTTGATGAGCGAGTTATAAAGACGGAGCGTGGCGTCCTGCTGCGTAGTGTAATGAGGCGTGATGCTGGGAGTTATCTCTGCCATTCCTCAGAGCATGGGTTTACACAGCTTCTTCTTCAGCTGGATCTCGAGGTCATTCCACCTTCTCGGGCCGAGGAGTCGCTGGGTGCTCACCGTGGATCACAAATGAGATGGTATCATGACTTTATGCGTCTCGTTCAGCAGCCAGGCTCCAAAGGAGAGCAAATGTGTGAGGAGCTATGGGCTCGTAGGGGCCACACATCCCACCCTCCCGAGCCCCAGGGTGCACCACAGATACCACCAGGCTTAAAGGGCCCCGGAAGGCCTCTACCTCCCCTCAGTATGAAAGCAAAAGCACAAAAATGGAAGCACCTGGAGGAAAAGATTAAAGTGCGGAGTCGCAGGACGCATGAACACCAAAGGGCTGAACGCGGACCCAGAAGTGCCCCAAGTTAGATGGTGACATCTCATGGACCTATGAACCTCTAAACTGTACATGGTGCCAGAGCTGGTAGGGGGTACCCTGTGAGGGGTGGAGGGTGGCCTGTATCACTGTAATGCGGAGCGATGGATGTGTACAGGCTGCATCGCCTCATAACTGCTGGTCAAGGTGGGAATACAAAATATGTCCTATACGAGCTCAACCCTTGGGTTACCCTCCAGATCCCCCTATTTATTAGCACTCCAATGATCCTACGACAGCAAGCCGCAATGTTACTGAGTATGCAGACGAAGGGCTGTGGCCCCGAACTGGATGGCACTTGTGGAATACAGACCCCATGTGAAAGGACCGCAGGTGAACGACAGCTAAGTTTATTAGGGAAATCCACTATTCTGTAGAGAGAATCCCAAACCATTCATGGTGCAAAATCCAATCCAAAAATTAGCACCAACATGATGGACACCGCAAAGTAAACTGATGCATGACATACCTGCCACCACTGACCGTGCTCGGACCCTCACTGCCTGGACAATGGGACAAGACAGGACAAAGTGGAAGCTCGCTGAAAATTATCCATGAGACACACGATTTCCACTGCCTCCATCGTGAAAGACCTTTCTAACGTCACAGAACCCATCTCAGGTTATCTCACATCTCCGTACTTGGATTACAGCAAATTTCTCCCAAATCAAAAATTTGAAGAAAACTTAAGACGTGTCCATTGTTGATGTGAAAAAGTGATGAGAAGAGAACAAAGAGGTGGAAGTTTGTTCTCCTGGATAGTGGCCGGCGGCTTCTCTGTGGGCCAGGGACCATCCTTGTGCTCCCGGGGTATCAGGACTGTTACACGGGCTCCGTCTCTGCTCGTCCTATACAATGATGAGGGTTGTCTGCATTCGTCCCAGCACACAGCTGTCCATCACCGTTGTTACAATTCGTGCTGGAGACGCCGCCGCCTATAACTCTTTATTGTAAAATACAATGATTTATCTGGCAGCGGCGACTTCGCTCAGTGACACGGCACAGTATATACTGCATGGTCCGCTACATTTCACACAACTCCTCGGCGTTCAGTGAGATTAGCGAGACCCCCCATCCCCTCGGCAGACCCCTCCCCAGTACTGACAGATTATTTTTATTAGTGTAAATATCTTTAAATATAAATTAACCCTTTCTGCTGCTACAGGTCTAAGAGTCCAGCCCGGCTGGTGACTGGCACGGTTGGAGAAGTACTGGATAATATTGTGCGAACTGGAGACAGAAAATGAACTATTAAGTTAACACAATAAAAGCAATTATTTAGAGCCGTGTGGATTATTGTGGACCGTCTGTGGATAGTGGGAGGCCCAGCTCTGACTTCTGGGCTCTTCAGATGAATCGTGCGATGCTTCGGGCTGCCGGAGACCACAACTTTACAGTCTCTCTACAAATATAATTTATTCTGTAAAGTGTTTCTGTGCAGGAATTCCCCATAAAGGGAACCAAGGGAGCATGAAATGGCGACAGGAGGCCTTGTAGCAATAAGCCGTGCTTTCCCCTGAAATGCAGTGGAGTTTGCTGGGATATCTCAAAATTGAAACTTATCCTCTACCCATAGTGTAAGGGATAACTAGCCTAGTGATCAGTCCGGGTCTGACAGCTGGGACCACCAGCAATCCCGAGAGAGGGGCTCACACAGCCTTGTCTGAATGCAGCAAAGGTAGACCTCCGTTCCTTTCACAGGGGGCTCTGACCTTCTTGGGATCGCTGGGGTCCAAGCGATTGATTCCCAGTGATTAGTACGTTATTCCTTACACCAGTGTTCCCCAACTCCGGTCCTCGAGCCACCAACAGGTCATGTTTTGAGGATTTTCTTAGTATTGCACAAGTCATTGAATGCTGGCCTGTCCAGGTGATGCAATTATCACCTGAGCAATACTAAGGAAATCCTGAAAACATGACCTGTTGGTGGCTCTTGAGGAGCAGACTTGGAGAACACTGCCTTACACTATGGATAGAAGATAACCCTTCTAAGAAAAACCATCATTGGAGAAAGATGGAAACAGGGAGGAGACTCATCAGTCCACTGCTGCCGAGGATCCAGAGGGCAGCCGCACCGCGGACACTTCTCCCCATGCTCGGCTTTTTCTGACTTGTTTCTCTGTCACCGCCACAAACGTGGATCACTGCAGATACCCATCACTACATTATGTGGCTACTGCTTATTGCTTCCCTTTCCAGGCGTCGTGCCTGAGGCCGTAGCATCTCCTGTACTATGATGATATGTTGTGATCAGATAAACATACGGCCCGGAGCCGTTATAGTCTTCAGAGCTGTTACTTGTCCTGTGCAAGGGAACCACAAGTCACAGCATGCACTACGAGTCTGCAAGGAGCTGGTCATCCACATACTTAGGTCAGGTAATGCCCTTTCACTAAAGGTCAGAAGCTTGTGCTCACCTGTTCCAGAACTACAAGTATCAGCACTCCTATACGTAGCGGGTACAATGGCAGATATTGGAGGTAGGGCTTTGGTGATAACATTCAGTGCTCTTTAATGATAGATTTCAGAGAATATTTTATAGCTGAGAGCTTTCATGTCTCCTTCACGGATGTCTGGAGCCCACAAAGTCCGCACATGTCAGAAGAAAGAGCTGGAGGCAGATCAGAGACAAAAGTCTGGATCCAGAGTAAGTCTGAGTCATCCACGTTCACATCAAAGGGCGCTCTGGACCGGACACGTAGAGACCGTCTTCCAAGGAACATGTATGTGCGTGTGGTACGGTCAGACAGGCAGAAGAGAGCGGCTCGGAGCCATGACATGTGCGGGGGGTGACAACAGACACATTACACATGTGCTGCCGAAATATAGGGCAGACACGGCCCCGGGAATGATCTGCTCCTTCTCGTCAATGTTCACGTCTAGTCATGGCTCCTTGGCTTCGGTGTGCCGTCTTGTGAGACATGGCAACTGCCGACTAATATTTCACTGATCACTGGGTAAAGATGATCATCAAGATCCTATCCAAGGTTGTGACCTTACAGACTTGTCCACACAGAAACTGCAGATTTCAGGACCAGCCACGAGGATGAGGTCCTGCGGTGCGTCGTCGTCACTGCAGAAGTCGTCCGTCAGAGTAGCGGGATGAGATCCGTGTGGACGCATCTTCAAGCCCAAAGGTAAAGAACGACTATTAATCCATGTGATTACGACGCCCCGCTTCCATGTGTAGTGTCGCAGGATGTAAGACTGGTGGTGTGAACAATGGTGTGCACAGATATACTGCGTGTGTGACAGATGTGGATCTGAGTGCTGACTCGCGTCTCTACACCATATGGCAAGATCTGATTTCTACGACTTACCCGTGACATTGCTCCTTTTCCCTGTGACGCTCATGTAATCTTCTGTCGGTAGCATCGAGGTCTAGTGACCAAGAGAAGAAAAGAAAACAGATTAATTAGGATTTATAAGTCCAGGCTGTGATTTCATAACCACACACATAAACAAAGAAGTGATCTATCATATACAAGCAACACGAGGCGTGATTGAAAACGAGCACAAAGATGAAGGAGCGGAAAATCAGACCGATCAGCTACTAACAAGCCCGACTATAATACTTTCTACAAATCCCACCGAGAGAAATGTGACATTACTGCAGCAAATCTGCCTCCCAAGAAAGGACCATAAAACCGAGCTACATGTGGTCTTCTGACAAGCGGTGCCTGATACAAGAAGCCACACAGGGGCCCTAAGAAGCGCTCATGGGGCCGCTCCGTTCACTTCTGCCATCCATCATCGCAGCAGAACAACGCTTCACTACTAGAGTGCATGTCCCAGATGAGGCAGGTCGGCACATAATAATAATCGCTTTATATAGCGCCAACATATTCCGCAGCGCTTTACAGTTTGCACATATTATCATCGCTGTCCCGATGGGGCTCACAATGTAAATTCCCTATCAGCACATCTTTAGTTTATTGGTTACAATATTGTAAATGACAAAATGTGATAACCGAACACAGGCGCTTCCGGATGATCGCCGGGATGTGAGCGGCCGAATTCAACGTCATCACTGCGGCCACAGGGAATTTTATTTTCCATTTGTTTCTGCAAGAGAAATGAAATAGATAAAAGGAAAAGCAACATAAAAGGCAGCTGACCATATATCTACACCACAAATACATCGCCGGGGGTCACAAGTGCAAAACATGACTCCATGGTGAAATCCTCTGCTTGTTTTAGACGTGTCGTAATCCTCCGTTGTGTAAGACGTGACTGAGTGTCAAATATGAGCAGAATGTGATGAAAGTAGGGACCACAGAATGGGGTCAGTGCGACCATCGGATGTCCTGCGGAGAATGAGATTTACTGGCATACAGTTTGCCGAGTGGCGGGCATCATGGTGGTAAACACTGGGCACCTGAGCTTCTTCCAGCCGCTCTCATCTTCACTGCTCAGTAATGAGCTCCTCTATGTGAAACAGGCAGAACGCCACCAATAAATGAAAACCGAGGAAACCGCAACACACAGCGGTGACCCATCATCCGTGGCCAATGGGACTGTAGTATAAGAGTGCCACCTAGTGGTGATCAGGATACACACCAGTGAATCATAAAGATGTCGGGGTGACACAGATCAACCGAGAGGAGGCCGCGCTCACTGAGACGAGATTCAGACTCTTATTTACAGCTCTTCTTACTTTCATCACTTTCCTCCTAAATGATGTTGAATGGCAAAAATAAATCTGTGTTTTAACGACATGTTCACAGGTTTTCAGTGTGGATTTTATAGACTTACAATCCTATAAATAAAAAATGTCCACTAAGTTTTCTGGTGCGGTTTGTGGTGTAGATTTCAGTATCTCTCGTGTTTTGGGGTTTAGTACTCATCATTCAGTGCGAAAAAAACAAACTAAAGAGCAGCTTCTTTTTACACCTGAAAAAGCGGCAAAACGAGAGCTACAGGTGCGAGGCTGACATCCATAGGAAACGTAAAGAGGATACGAAATCATCGATAATGGAGATTTGGCACTAAAATCTACACCAAAAACTGCGTGAGAAAACACAGAGGCCATCCTAAGAGCAGCTTTTTCTGAGGCTGAAAAAACCAACAAAATTTTCAATGGAAATACATTTGGCTTTTTAACAAGGTTTTCAAATGCAACAGGCAATTCTGAAGTTTGGATCGGCTGCAAGAAGAAACCAGCATCACAGCAGCGAAGCGACGTGTTCCAAATACCCCGGCATGACATTGCGGATTTCCATCAATACTAGCAGGAAGCGCATTCATAGCCCATGTAACACCCAGTACAATCGCCCCCGATGCCCCCCAGAGCCACACTCTGCCAATAAAGATTATTTATTTTCCTACATGTTAATCCCCCGGCAGTGCTGTAATTTGTTAACAGGATTCTGTCAGATTTGTCTATTATTCCCTCAATAGGATCGGTTTATTAGCGTCAAATATAATGGAGGTCACGTTACCGGCGGCTGAAATGACAGAGTCTGGGACAAGACGACCAACGCCTCCGGCCACATCAGATCTTCTGGGCAACCTGGACGTGATGACGGCTCCTCACCAGGTCCACTCAACCCAAAGAGGAGGTTACAGATGGGACCAAAGGACGCGGCCATAGGCTACAGCAAGGAGACGCTGCATGACACGGTCAAGATACGGCACGGCGGGGCAGATACAGTCCAGATAAGGCACGGCAGTCTAGATATGGCACAGCGGTCCAGATACAGTCCAGATAAAGCACGCCGGGGCAGGTAGGGTCCAGATAAGGCACAGTGGTCCAGATACGGCACGGCGGGGCAGATACAGTCCAGATAAGGCACAGTGGGGCAGATAGGGTCCAGATAAGGCATGTCGGTCCAGATACGGCACGGCAGATACAGTCCAGATTAAGGCACAGCAGTCCAGATAGGGTCTAGATAAGGCACAGCAGTCCAGATAGAGTCTAGCTAAGGCACAGCGGTCCAGATACGATACAGCAGGGTAGATACGGTCCAGATACGGCAGGGCAGATACGGTGCAGATAGGATACGGCAGGGCAGATACGGTCTAGATACAGCATGGTGGGACAGATACGGTCCATATACGACACGGCAGGGCAGATACGGTATAGATACAGCATGGTGGGACAGATACGGTCCATATACGACACGGCAGGGCAGATAAGGTCCAGACACGGTGCGGCGGGGCAGATAAAGTCCAGTTACGGCGCAGCAGGGCAGATAGGACCATAGGTTACAGCAGCCACATCACTGTGCAAGTCCGGACAGATTCTTGGCATATCCACCAGTAACTGTGGGCTGAGCCTGATACACTGTTACAAAGCCTCAGCTGTGTAAGCGGCACTAGGTCAGGGCAGGCTTCCAGCGTCATTCCATTCACTGACAACAAACAGCAGCGTTTGATCAGTTACGGTGTTTGTTTGTTACAGCGTTTCCAGTCAGTCATTATGGCGGACACAGCAACATCCAACACCTCAGAGAATCCAGAGCCAAACAGTTCACAAACATACGTATTCTATAATAACGACACAAAGAAGTAAATTATATAACACGGGATGGACAGGACATTCCTCCTCCTCTTCAGGACGGACAGGACGTTCCTCCTCCTCCACTTCAGGACGGACAGGACGTTCCTCCTCTTCTTCAGGACGGACAGGACGTTCCTCCTCCTCTTCAGGACGGACAGGACGTTCCTCCTCCTCTTCAGGACGGACAGGACGTTCCTCCTCCTCCTCTTCAGGACGGACAGGACGTTCCTCCTCCTCTTCAGGACGGACAGGACGTTCCTCCTCCTCTTCAGGACGGACAGGACGTTCCTCCTCCTCTTCAGGACGGACAGGACGTTCCTCCTCCCCTTCAGGACGGACAGGACGTTCCTCCCCCTCTTCAGGACGGACAGGACGTTCCTCCCCCTCTTCAGGACGGACAGGACGTTCCTCCCCCTCTTCAGGACGGACAGGACGTTCCTCCCCCTCTTCAGGACGGACAGGACGTTCCTCCCCCTCTTCAGGACGGACAGGACGTTCCTCCCCCTCTTCAGGACGGACAGGACGTTCCTCCCCCTCTTCAGGACGGACAGGACGTTCCTCCCCCTCTTCAGGACGGACAGGACGTTCCTCCCCCTCTTCAGGACGGACAGGACGTTCCTCCCCCTCTTCAGGACGGACAGGACGTTCCTCCCCCTCTTCAGGACGGACAGGACGTTCCTCCCCCTCTTCAGGACGGACAGGACGTTCCTCCCCCTCTTCAGGACGGACAGGAAGTTCCTCCTCCTCTTCAGGACTGACAGGACGTTCCTCCTCCTCTTCAGGACGTTCCTCCTCCTCTTCAGGATGGACAGGACGTTCCTCCCCCTCTTCAGGACGGACAGGACGTTCCTCCCCCTCTTCAGGACGGACAGGAAGTTCCTCCTCCTCTTCAGGACGGACAGGACGTTCCTCCTCTTCTTCAGGACGGACATGACGTTCCTCCTCCTCTTCAGGACGGACAGGACGTTCCTCCTCCTCTTCAGGACGGACAGGACGTTCCTCCCCCTCTTCAGGACGGACAGGAAGTTCCTCCTCCTCTTCAGGACGGACAGGACGTTCCTCCTCTTCTTCAGGACGGACATGACGTTCCTCCTCCTCTTCAGGACGGACAGGACGTTCCTCCTCCCCTTCAGGACGGACAGGACGTTCCTCCCCCTCTTCAGGACGGACAGGACGTTCCTCCCCCTCTTCAGGACGGACAGGACGTTCCTCCCCCTCTTCAGGACGGACAGGACGTTCCTCCCCCTCTTCAGGACGGACAGGACGTTCCTCCCCCTCTTCAGGACGGACAGGACGTTCCTCCCCCTCTTCAGGACGGACAGGACGTTCCTCCCCCTCTTCAGGACGGACAGGACGTTCCTCCCCCTCTTCAGGACGGACAGGACGTTCCTCCCCCTCTTCAGGACGGACAGGAAGTTCCTCCTCCTCTTCAGGACTGACAGGACGTTCCTCCTCCTCTTCAGGACGTTCCTCCTCCTCTTCAGGATGGACAGGACGTTCCTCCCCCTCTTCAGGACGGACAGGACGTTCCTCCCCCTCTTCAGGACGGACAGGACGTTCCTCCCCCTCTTCAGGACGGACAGGAAGTTCCTCCTCCTCTTCAGGACGGACAGGACGTTCCTCCTCCTCTTCAGGACGGACAGGACGTTCCTCCTCCTCTTCAGGACGGACAGGACGTTCCTCCTCCTCTTCAGGACGGACAGGACGTTCCTCCTCCTCTTCAGGACGGACAGGACGTTCCTCCTCCTCTTCAGGACGGACAGGACGTTCCTCCTCCTCTTCAGGACTGACAGGACGTTCCTCCTCCTCTTCAGGACGTTCCTCCTCCTCTTCAGGATGGACAGGACGTTCCTCCCCCTCTTCAGGACGGACAGGACGTTCCTCCCCCTCTTCAGGACGGACAGGACGTTCCTCCCCCTCTTCAGGACGGACAGGAAGTTCCTCCTCCTCTTCAGGACGGACAGGACGTTCCTCCTCCTCTTCAGGACGGACAGGACGTTCCTCCTCCTCTTCAGGACGGACAGGACGTTCCTCCTCCTCTTCAGGACGGACAGGACGTTCCTCCTCCTCTTCAGGACGGACAGGACGTTCCTCCTCCTCTTCAGGACGGACAGGACGTTCCTCCTCCTCTTCAGGACGGACAGGACGTTCCTCCTCCTCTTCAGGACGGACAGGACGTTCCTCCTCCTCTTCAGGACGGACAGGACGTTCCTCCTCCTCTTCAGGACGGACAGGACGTTCCTCCTCTTCAGGACGGACAGGACGTTCCTCCTCTTCAGGACGGACAGGACGTTCCTCCTCTTCAGGACGGACAGGACGTTCCTCCTCTTCAGGACGGACAGGATGTTCCTCCTCTTCAGGACGGACAGGACGTTCCTCCTCCTCTTCAGGACGGACAGGACGTTCCTCCTCCTCTTCAAGACGGATAGGACGTTCCTCCTCCTCTTCAGGACGGACAGGACGTTCCTCCTCTTTAGGACGAACAGTACGTTCCTCCTCCTCTTCTTCAGGACGGACAGGACGTTCCTCCTCCTCTTCAGGACGGATAGGACGTTCCTCCCCCTCTTCAGGACGGACAGGACGTTCCTCCTCTTTAGGACGAACAGTACGTTCCTCCTCCTCTTCTTCAGGACGGACAGGACGTTCCTCCCCCTCTTCAGGACGGACAGGAAGTTCCTCCTCCTCTTCAGGACTGACAGGACATTCCTCCTCCTCTTCAGGACGGACAGGACGTTCCTCCTCCTCTTCAGGACGGACAGGACGTTCCTCCTCCTCTTCAGGACGGACAGGACGTTCCTCCTCCTCTTCAGGACGGACAGGACGTTCCTCCTCCTCTTCAGGACGGACAGGACGTTCCTCCTCTTTAGGACGAACATGACGTTCCTCCTCCTCTTCTTCAGGACGGACAGGACGTTCCTCCTCCTCTTCAGGACAGACAGGACGTTCCTCCTCCTCTTCAGGACGTTCCTCCTCCTCTTCAGGACGGACAGGACGTTCTTCCCCCTCTTCAGGACGGACAGGACGTTCTTCCCCCTCTTCAGGGCGGACAGGACGTTCCTCCCCCTCTTCAGGACGGACAGGACGTTCCTCCCCCTCTTCAGGACGGACAGGACGTTCCTCCCCCTCTTCAGGACGGACAGGACGTTCCTCCCCCTCTTCAGGACGGACAGGACGTTCCTCCTCCTCTTCAGGATGGACAGGACGTTCCTCCTCCTCTTCAGGATGTTCCTGCTCCTCTTCAGGACGGACAGGACGTTCCTCCCCCTCTTCAGGACGGATGGGATTTTCCTCCTCTTCAGGATGGACAGGACGTTCCTCCTCCTCTTCAGGACGTTCCTGCTCTTCAGGATGGACGTTCCTGCTCTTCAGGATGGACGTTCCTCCTCCTCAGAACGTTTGTTTTTCCCCATCTCCGATAGGTTTTCCCGCCCTTGGTTGCTAAGAGACGGTCCGCGGTGCCGCGTTGCACTCTGGTAGATGTAGTTACTTCTGTCGAATATCAACTACAGTTCCCAGCATGCTCGGCGCTCAGTGCGGCGCGCCGGAGATCACAGTCCCAGGTGCTGCCGGGAGCTGTGGTTCTTGTGGTGGGTCGGTGAATGCAGCTGGTATTCAGAAAACTACACTTCCCAGCAGCCTGTGCGGAGGTCGAACCCCGGTCTAGAGTGGCACACTCTAACAGCTGCTGCTCAGAACCATGCCGCGGGCCCGGAGGAGTGCAGCGGCCGCCAAAAAGGGCAGCGCCAGCCGCGGTAAGAACACGGGGCGTCTGTGCGGGGAGGGAGGGAGCGGCACCGAGGCTGCGACTGCTTCACTGATAACAGCTGTTACCGGAGACTGCGAGACCCTCAATGACCCTGACAGCAGATGCCCCCCCACCCCCCCTCTCCTGACAGCAGAAGCCCCCCCACCCCCCCCTCTCCTGACAGCAGAAGCCCCCCCACCCCCCCTCTCCTGACAGCAGAAGCCCCCCCACCCCCCCTCTCCTGACAGCAGAAGCCCCCCCACCCCCCCTCTCCTGACAGCAGAAGCCCCCCCACCCCCCCTCTCCTGACAGCAGAAGCCCCCCCACCCCCCTCTCCTGACAGCAGAAGCCCCCCCACCCCCCCTCTCCTGACAGCAGAAGCCCCCCCACCCCCCCTCTCCTGACAGCAGAAGCCCCCCCACCCCCCCTCTCCTGACAGCAGAAGCCCCCCCACCCCCCCTCTCCTGACAGCAGAAGCCCCCCCACCCCCCCTCTCCTGACAGCAGAAGACCCCCCCCTCTCCTGACAGCAGAAGACCCCCGCCCCCCCTCTCCTGACAGCAGAAGCCCCCCCTCCTCTCCCGACAGCAGAAGCCCCCCGCCCCCTCCTGGCGGCACGTGGAGAGCTGTGGTAGGTGGTGTTAGGGGGTCACCTTCCAGGGTTGTGCACTTCTGTATTGCGGGGGTCTGTGGGTTCATGCTTTCGCTGTGACCTCCTGTGTCCCCCCATCCTCCACCACAGGGTCCCTGAGACAAGAACTGCTGCAGCTGAAGCTGTCTGATAAACTCAACCTGAGCAAAGGTACCGCAGCATGTGCCACCCTCACGGTCATGGCGCTTCCCGCCATCTGTATCACCACCACAGAGCATGGCGCCGCGCCCACTGCCTGCTGTCCCTCCATGGCGCCGCCCCCACTGCCTGCTGTCCCTGCATGTCGCCGCCCCCGCTGCCTGCTGTCCCTGCATGGCGCCGCCCCCGCTGCCTGCTGTCCCTGCATGGCGCCGCCCCCGCTGCCTGCTGTCCCTGCATGGCGCCGCGCCCGCTGCCTGCTGTCCCTGCATGGCGCCGCGCCCGCTGCCTGCTGTCCCTGCATGGCGCCGCCTCCGCTGCCTGCTGTCCCTGCATGGCGCCGCCCCCGCTGCCTGCTGTCCCTGCATGGCGCCGCCCCCGCTGCCTGCTGTCCCTGCATGGCGCCGCCCCCGCTGCCTGCTGTCCCTGCATGGCGACGCCCCCGCTGCCTGCTGTCCCTGCATGGCGCCGCCCCCGCTGCCTGCTGTCCCTGCATGGCGCCGCCCCCGCTGCCTGCTGTCCCTGCATGGCGCCGTCCCTGCATGGCGCCGCCCCCGCTGTCCCTGCATGGCGCCGCCCCCGCTGCCTGCTGTCCCTGCATGGCGCCGCCCCCGCTGCCTGCTGTCCCTGCATGGCGCCGCCCCCGCTGCCTGCTGTCCCTGCATGGCGCCGCCCCCGCTGCCTGCTGTCCCTGCATGGCGCCGCCCCCGCTGCCTGCTGTCCCTGCATGGCGCCGCCCCCGCTGCCTGCTGTCCCTGCATGGCGCCGCCCCCGCTGCCTGCTGTCCCTGCATGGCGCCGCTGCCTGCTGTCCCTGCATGGCGCCGCTGCCTGCTGTCCCTGCATGGCGCCGCTGCCTGCTGTCCCTGCATGGCGCCGCTGCCTGCTGTCCCTGCATGGCGCCGCTGCCTGCTGTCCCTGCATGGCGCCGCTGCCTGCTGTCCCTGCATGGCGCCGCTGCCTGCTGTCCCTGCATGGCGCACCCTGTATTCGCACCACGCGTGGTCAGGCCGTAGTCACGTGGCACACTATGTATGGCGGCCATGTCGTTGTGTCCTCGTCCCCCGGATTCGTCGGCTGATACTTTGGTGCTGCAGTTCTGGGGGCTGCAGACACAAGTTTCCTGCCCTGCACTGTGATATAGAGGGTCTTGGGGGCGGCGCTGCCTGCGGCTCCGGCTCGTTCTTGGCCCCATGACGCGCGTCCTCTGAGTAATCACCAAACAATGATGATTTTTGCAGATTTTTAATACATTTGGGAAGACGATCTGAACATTGGGGTAACAGTCGGCGCATTTCTCACGCGTTGCTCCCATCGTGGGGAACAGACGCGGCCGGGTACGGTGCGCTCTGTGGTCAGTACAACCCCCGGGCCGATGGTGGCCCCGCCCCTTCCAGATGGCCACACCCACTTATCAGAAATGGCGCAAAGCAAATTAAATTCCATCTGTTGTGTTTTAGCTTCATCTAAGATCTCTGCTTCCTGTCAGTGAATTGTCTTCATCCAGAGGCTAAGAAGCTCTCCTGCTCACAGCTGAGGGTTTGTTACTATGTATCCTTGTAGATTAGAGCTGTGTAGAGCATTGTCCACATTGATACATTGTAACAGCCCCTCCGCTGTGTCAGCAGGACCAGAATGTTCCCATGTGCTGGCTATGAGAAGGGCGCAGGCGTTGTGCTCAGCATTGTCGGGGCCGGCGCTGCCTCTCACTGACTCCTGAGCTACTGATTATTCCCCAGCTCTGCTCACATGACTCTGCAGGGTTCCTGCGTACGGCTGCACACGCACAGCGCTTGTGACCGGTTCCTGTGCAGACCCCCGCAGTGCGGGCACGGCCTGGCTTCATGTTATGGGAAGGCCTCCATGACCTCGGGTCGTGGGCCGCTGTAGAGGGGTCCCGCAGTTCATGTGACGACTGCAGCTCAGATGTCTCGGGTCCCCGGCAGATCGAGTCCAAACAAGGATTTAAAGGAACGGTGCAAATTAAAGACGAGCTGATGCCCGAGCCGTCCCTGGCGTACAGTGTGCGCTCCGCCTTGTGCGCCTCCTCCGCATCCACTGATCGCACATCACCCCTGATACGTCTTATATCATTTCAGGGTCTCGGGCCGGCACGCGGGCGGACTCGGAGACCAGCGAGGATGAAGGTGCCAGTGACATCCTCAGTCACTGCAGCAGCGCCAGTGAGAGTGTCAGTGTGGCCGAGGAGGGCTCAGGTGAGTGGCCGCGCGGCGTCACAGCGCACACTACACGGGCTGAAATGTGACGGATTATAACCCCCATCAGGCAGTGACGCGCAGGACGTGCTGTCTGCTCAGGAGCAGCGAGAAGACAAGCTGAAGGAAGACATCGACAGGCTTACTGATAAGAGGTGAGGTGTCGGCACTGTGGCGCAGCGAGGTTTCTGAGTCTTCTGTCTTCTAATCACTGGTACTTGCTTACAGCGCAAAAACCCGAGTGACGGCCCTGAGCAGCATGCGGCTCGCTCTGTCCTCCCAGGTCCTCAGCGATTTCCTGGCAGAGAGAAGAGTCACCCTCACTGACGCCCTGGAGCGGTGCCTGAAAAAAGGTAACAACATCCTGGCTGTGATGATAGAACTCCCCATGTCCCAGTACACCGGCCGTCCATCACCGGAGATCAGCGGTGACATCACCAGAGATCAGCGGTGACATCACCGGAGATCAGCGGTGACATCACTGAGAATGCCTCCTATCCATCACCAGAGATCAGAGGTGACATCACTGAGAATGTCTCCTATCCATCACCAGAGATCAGCGGTGACATCACTGAGAATGTCTCCTATCCATCACCAGAGGTGACATCACTGAGAATGTCTCCTATCCATCACCAGAGATCAGCGGTGACATCACTGAGAATGTCTCCTATCCATCACCAGAGATCAGAGGTGACATCACTGAGAATGTCTCCTATCCATCACCAGAGATCAGCGGTGACATCACTGAGAATGCCTCCTATCCATCACCAGAGATCAGCGGTGACACCAGCCACTAAGTAACCCTCTGCTTTCTGCTTCCTTTCTAGGGAAGGATGAGGAGCAGTCTCTGGCCGCCGCTGTCCTCTCTCTTCTCTGTGTACAGCTGGGTTCTGGATCGGAGGGTGAAGATGTCTTCCACAGTCTGAGGCCGCTCCTCGTCACCATCCTGACTGACTGCAGCGCTGGAGTGGCGGCTCGGCAGGGTGTAAGTCGGGGATGGATGGTGGTGACTGATACGCGGATGTGCAGCTCCTCATCACTCCCTTCTCTTGCAGTGCGCCTCCGCCCTTGGCCTGTGCTGCTTTATTGCTGCTGCGGATGTGGAGGTACGGCGCTTGTTTTTTATCCTGCCCCTAATGCAGGGAGCAGGGGGTTAGATCACATTGGTGCGGGGTTCTGGGGATGGCTCCTTTGGATGTGGTTAGTGCCCCGGCTGCCCCGTCATCCTGAGGTTCGGTGGGTCCGGCCGGGTGATATCTGGGCCCCGGTGACACTTGTGCGCTGTCAGTATAATGAGGGTGACGGCGATCTGCGTCTCTTCCAGGATCTGCTCTCCTGTCTCTGCGTCCTGGAGGGAATATTAACTGTACTGTACGCCGAGAACAACGGCACCCCGCCAACTCAGCAGGGCCTGGTGTGTGCCGCCATGCAGTCCTGGGCACTGCTGCTGACCATCTGCCCCGCCAGCCGGATCGAGAAGACGCTGGAGAGGTGAGCGCCAACAACCGGACCGTATACATCCCATGTAGTGATATGGCGCATGGTGTAACCCGGGCGTCTCCTGTACATAATGATATATGTACAGCTGGTATAACCTGGGCATCTCCTGTATATAATTATATATGTACAGCCGGTATAACCTGGGCATCTCCTGTATATAATTATATATGTACAGCCGGTATAACCTGGGCATCTCCTGTATATAATTCTATATGTACAGCTGGTATAACCAGGGCATCTCCTGTATATAATTATATATGTACAGCCGGTATAACCTGGGCATCTCCTGTATATTTAATTATATATGTACAGCCGGTGTAACCCGGGCGTCTCCTGTATATAATGATATATGTACAGCCGGTATAACCTGGGCATCTCCTGTATATAATTATATATGTACAGCCGGTATAACCTGGGCATCTCCTGTATATAATTCTATATGTACAGCTGGTATAACCAGGGCATCTCCTGTATATAATTATATATGTACAGCCGGTATAACCTGGGTGTCTCCTGTATATAATTATATATGTACAGCCGGTATAACCTGGGTGTCTCGTGTATGTGTGCATATACAGTTGTGTGATGTGTTCACCCCCTTCCCAATTTCCTAGTCTTTTCCATGTTTGTCACTTGAATGTTTCCGATCACCAAACCAATGTAAATAATAGACGATAACACAAGTAATCACACAATGCAGTTTATAAATGAAGGTCTTCATTATTAAGGGAAAAAGAAATCCAAACCTCCAGGGTCCTGTGTGAGAGTGATTTCCCCCTAAACCTAATACCTGGTTGGACCCTTAGCAGCAACAACTGCAATCCAGCGTCTGTGATAACTGACAATGAGTCTTTACAATGCTCTGGGGGGATTTTGGCCGCTCCTCTCTGCAGTATTGCTGTAATTCCGCCACATTGGAGGTTTCTGAGCATGAATCGCCTTTTTAAAGTCATTATAGCATCTCAATCGGATTAAGGCCAGGACTCTGACTAGGCCACTCCAAAGTCTTTTTTTTTTTTTTTAAGCCATGCAGAGGTGGACTTGCTGATGCATTTTGGATCATTGTCCTGCTGCATAACCCAAATGCTCTTCAGCTAGAAATCACAAATAGATGGACGGTGGACGGACATTCTCCTTCAGGATTTTCTGGTTGACAGCAGAATTCATGGTTCCATTTACCAAAGCAAGTCTTCCAGGTCCTGAAGCAGCAGAACAGACCCGGACCATCACACTACCGCCACCATATTTTACTGTTGGTATGATGCTCCTTTTCTGAAATGCTGCGTTACTTCTACACCAGATGTAATGGGACAAACATGTTCCAAAAAGATCAACTTTTGTCTCGTCAGTCCACAGAGTATTCTCCCAAAAGTCTTGGGGATCATCATTATGTTTCCTGGCAAAATGGAGATGAGCAGTTCTGTTCTTATTGCTCAGCAGTGGTTTTTATCTTGGGTCTCTGCCATGCAGCCATTATTGCCCAGTCTCTTGCTTATGATGGAGTCATGAACACTGACCTTCACTGAGGCCTGCAGTTCTTTGGATGTTGTTGTGGGGCGTTTTGTGACCTCTTGGATGAGTCGTCGCTGCGCTCTTGGTGTAATTTTGTAGACTGGCCGCTCCTGGGAAGGTTCACCACTGCTCCATGTTTCAGCCATTTGTGGATAATGGCTCTCACTGTGGTTCGCTGGAGTCAAAAAAAACTTTTGTGGCTTTATAACCTTTCCCAGACTGACAGATCTTAATTACTTTGTCTCATTTGTTCCAGAATTTCTTTGGATCGCGGCATGATGTCTAGCTTTTGAGGAACTTTTGGTCTACTACACTGTCAGACAGGCCCTATATAAGTGATTTCTTGATTGAGAACAGGAACAGGTGTGGCAGTAATCAGCAACCTATATAGAAAGAAACACCAGAGATAATAATTTTTATAAACTGAGGAAAAACACTATAGAAATGAACCCTTAAATTCCATCAGACCAGATTATATTAAATAAAATATATTTTTTTATTAAAAATAAATTGCAATCACAAAAAACATCACCAAAACGTATGGAAATTTTTATTATTACAAAAATTGTATAATCTACAACAGATATTTATTTATTAAGAATATAAAACATACAACTATAGATAATATGTATCTTCTCCAATCGAGGTTTACTTGGGGATAGATAAAAATATATATATATAAAAATCCCGTATGTGCAAGACAGGGCAAGTCCAAACTGATCAGTATAATAAACATAAAAATATATATAATGCAGCAAATAATAATTTAATAATATAATATGTGATAAAAATCAGTCAAATGAATTTGTGAATAATATGTGTGTATATCCATATATACACACACACCTATTGTGTGCAGCAAAATAAATCAATTCATAATAAAGTGCAATAGTGCAATAAAAAATAAATTGCATACAAAACAACCAGTGTGTCCACAAAAGTTGTGAGCCAAAAACAAAAAACAAATATTTATATATTACCCAGTAAAAGCGCTGCCAAATGTGCCAAAATATATTATGAATACTGACCAGTTAGGAGTACCACTGCCCTGCACACAGGAATCAGGCCTGGGTGTGGCTAGGGAAGGTGACCTCCGCTTCCCAAAGATGTGATAACCCACAAATACATTATGTTTAAGGGTAAGTTCACACAGGGCATATTTGCTGCTTTTTTTTTTTCTGCGGCAAAACCTGATCTTCTTGGCAGGAAAGAAGCGTTTTTGCTGCGTTTTTTTTCTTTGTCCATGCTAATGTCCTTGAATTTTCAGCAGCAAAAACGCAGCAAATAATGATACCTGCGTTTTTTCAACACCCATTCAAGTCATTGGGTGAAAAACGCAGCAAAGCCGCAGAAAAGTGACGCGCTCTGTCCAAAAAACGCAGCAAAGCACAAAATACTGATCACACAAAAAACCAATGTGTGCAGGAGATTTCTGAAATCTCATAGGCTTTGCTGGTACTGTAAAGAGCAGCTGAAAATTAGCATAAAAACACAGCAAAAACGCCCTGTGTGAACTGACCCTAAAGGTGGGGAGGGGGCAATCACGTTCTCACACAGGGCCCTGTTGGTTTGGATTTTCCCTTAATAATTAAAACCTTCATTTATAAACTGCATTTGGTGATTGTGATTTTTTTTGTTATGTTTGTCTAATATTTACATTTGTTTGGTGATCGGAAACATTTAAATGTTGCAAACATGGAAAAGAATAGGAAATCGGGAAGGGGGTGAACACTATCGCACAACTGTATGTATGTATTGTCTGCTATAACCTGGGCATCTCCTGTGTATGTATAGCTGCTATAACCCGGGCATCTCCTGTGTATGTATAGCTGCTATAACCCGGGCATCTCCTGTGTATGTATAGCTGCTATAACCCGGGCATCTCCTGTGTATGTATAGCTGCTATAACCCGGGCATCTCCTGTGTATGTATAGCTGCTATAACCCGGGCATCTCCTGTGTATGTATAGCTGCTATAACCTGGGCATCTCCTGTGTATGTATAGCTGCTATAACCCGGGCATCTCCTGTGTATGTATAGCTGCTATAACCTGGGCATCTCCTGTGTATGTATAGCTGCTATAACCCGGGCATCTCCTGTGTATGTATAGCTGCTATAACCTGGGCATCTCCTGTGTATGTATAGCTGCTATAACCCGGGCATCTCCTGTGTATGTATAGCTGCTATAACCTGGGCATCTCCTGTGTATGTATAGCTGCTATAACCCGGGCATCTCCTGTGTATGTATAGCTGCTATAACCCGGGCATCTCCTGTGTATGTATAGCTGCTATAACTTGGGCATCTCCTGTGTATGTATAGCTGCTATAACCCGGGCATCTCCTGTGTATGTATAGCTGCTATAACCCGGGCATCTCCTGTGTATGTATAGCTGCTATAACCCGGGCATCTCCTGTGTATGTATAGCTGCTATAACCTGGGCATCTCCTGTGTATGTATAGCTGCTATAACTTGGGCATCTCCTGTGTATGTATAGCTGCTATAATCCGGGCATCTCCTGTGTATGTATAGCTGCTATAACCCGGGCATCTCCTGTGTATATAACTGCTATAACCTGGGCATCTCCTGTGTATGTATAGCTGCTATAACCTGGGCATCTCCTGTGTATGTATAGCTGCTATAACCTGGGCATCTCCAGTGTATATAGCTGCTATAACCCGGGCATCTCCTGTGTATGTATAGCTGCTATAACTTGGGCATCTCCTGTGTATGTATAACTGTGTATGTATAGCTGCTATAACTTGGGCATCTCCTGTGTATATAACTGCTATAACCCGGGCATCTCCTGTGTATACAACTGCTATAACGGGGCATGTGATATTAATGTGGCGTCCTCCTGTCCCGCAGCCATCTTCCTCGCCTGTCCGGCGTCCTGGCCTGTGAGAGCGTCGGCCTCCGTATCGCTGCCGGCGAGTCGCTGGCTCTTCTGTACGAGCTGGCCCGTGACCTGGAGGTGGGTCTCGCCTGGGGGTCCGTGTACTTGTGAACATGTCGGACCCCTGTGTCTGAGCGTCGCCCTCTGTTCCCGCAGGAGGATTTCTACTCCGAGGCCACGGACGCGCTGTGTGTGACATTGAAGCAGCTGGCCACCGACAGCAACAAGTACCGAGCCAAGAGCGACCGCAGGAAGCAGCGCTCCGTCTTCCGGGACGTCCTGCACTACATTGAGGTAGCGTGTCACTGTGGAGCGGAGCGGCGGCGGAGGACTGGGCGGCGGAGGACTGGGCGGCGGAGGACTGGGCGGCGGAGGACTGGGCGGCGGAGGACTGGTTGTGCCGGGGCCGCTCACCTTGGACGTGACAGATCCGTCTCCTGGGATCGGGCACAGAGCGGACATTTCTAGGGCGTCCTGCACTACTGCCCCCCATAGATGATGGGGGCGACGCCACCGCCCTGGCTGTGCCTACATTACAGGAGATCGGATCCCCCCTTTAATGAACGTTGCGGATTATTGGTCGCTGGATTATCGGAATGACTGGAAACCTTTCTCCCTCCACAGAGCAGCGAATACCAGGCGGAGACCATAAAGTTTGGTCTGGAAGTGATGTACGTGGACAGCTGGGCGCGGCGGCGGACGTACGGCTTGTTTAAAGACGCCCTCGGCTCAGGAGTGCGCCACCACCTGCAGGTACGTCCTGGCCGCTGAGAAGTGGCGCCACCCGCAGCCCAGACCCTGACACTGTCTTATGTCTCCACCCAGTGCAACGAGGTTCTGAGGGACATCTTCTCACTGGGACCCCCGCTGGTCCTGGACGCCGCAGCAATCAAAGCCAGTAAAATCTCAAGAGTGGAGAAGGTAACGCCCCGGGGGCTCGTGTAATGCCTGGGGGGGGGGTGCTCGTGTAATGCCTGGGGGGGCTCGTGTAATGCCTGGGGGGGCTCGTGTAATGCCTGGGGGGGCTCGTGTAATGCCTGGGGGGGCTCGTGTAATGCCTGGGGGGGCTCGTGTAATGCCTGGGGGGGCTCGTGTAATGCCTGGTGGGGCTCGTTTAATGCCTGGTGGGGCTCGTGTAATGCCTGGGGGGGGGGCTCGTGTAATGCCTGGTGGGGCTCGTGTAATGCCTGGGGGGGGGGCTCGTGTAATGCCCGGTGGGGCTCGTGTAATGCCCCGGGGGGGGGGTGGGGCTCGTGTAATGCCCCGGGGGGGGGTGGGGCTCGTGTAATGCCCCGGGGGGGGGGGGGGGCCTCGTGTAATGCCCCGGGGGGGGGGGGGGGGGGGGGGGGGCTCGTGTAATGCCCCGGGGGGGGGGGGGGGGGCTCGTGTAATACCCGGGGGGGGGGCTCGCGTAACGCCTGGGGGGGGGGGGGCTCGCGTAACGCCTGGGGGGGGGGGGGGCTCGCGTAACGCCTGGGGGGGGGGGGGGGGCTCGCGTAATGCCCGAGGAGGAGGGGGGGCTCGCGTGTTCCTGGGGGCACTCGTGTGTTTCTGGGGGGCTCATGTAACTTGTCTCGTCTAGTGAAAGCTCCGTGATTCATGTGGTGCCACGCTGCACTCCTTGCTGTCAGTGGATGGAAACACTTGTGCTCAGCTAGGTGCCAGATTCATTCTAGACAGTCAGCTGGGAGTTTGTTACAATGTATCAGTGCAGGCTACAGCGATCATTGTCTATTGCACCAAACCCACAGCTGTGAGCAGAGTAGGTGACGCGGCGGCTCCGCTCCTGCTCTGCGCACCGATATTTCCATTCAGTATCAGTAAGCAGAAACTGTGTAAATGTGGAGGAATTGAGACCCAGGTGATGAGATCTGCAGAACATTTCTGTGATCTAGTGATCCTCGCAGCAGATCTCCCTGTACATGTGCGATCACACAGATGCCTGGATTAATTACTGGTGCGATGTTGTGTGCTCTGCTCACATCCAGAGCTGCATTCATAGTTCAGCTCCGTCCCTGCGCCCTGACATCTCCCTGCTGCCCCCTGCTGGTTCGGCTGCGTCTGGGTATTTACCTCTCTTCTCCTTATTGTTCCCTCAGCATTTGGTCAATTCTGCCGCCTTCAAAGCCAGAACTAAAGCGCGGAGCCGGGTCCGGGACAAGCGCGCGGACGTTTTATAGGCGGCTGCTGTCGCTCCAGGAGTCGGCCGCGTCCCACTGACCGCTGTATGTATGTAGTGCCCTCCTGTGGCCGGAGGAATGATCTGCAGCCCAGAGCGTGGCTCCGAGAAGAGGGTAATGGCCGCTGCGCTGGTGACGGCCGGATGTTTTTATGAAGACTCGTGATTTTAGATTGATGGCCGGAGCCGCGTCTGTCCGGAGCGCCCCCACCAACGTGCTTTATCCAACGTGAGCGTCCGCCGCAGAACGCCGACCGGAAAACCTCTAGAAAGAAGAGGCCGGTGGTGAAGGGGCATGCTGCTGTCTGTCACTGGTTGTCTCCTGCCGCCGCTGCGTGAAGGGAGGGTTAACGAGGTTTTAGGAGATGATTTTAGCCAAAAATCTGTGGATCTGGGGCCCAGGGGAGAAGACCATGCAGACCCCCGATATCTGAGCTGCAGGGGCGGGTAAGGCGGCTCAGGAAGAAGAGGAGCTGCACTCGCCAAGGAACAAGGGGTTAACAAGCAATCACAGCTGCCCTCCTCCACCCACAGTGTGTTATCAATTCCTGCACCATGCTGCGCCCCCCCAGAGGAGCGCAGCCCCCCCAGAGGAGCGCAGCCCCCCCAGAGGAGCGCAGACCGGGAAAGTCTACAGTGAGAATGTCGCAGCTGCACTGTAATGTGTACAGATATGTTGTGGCTGGAAGGTATTCTCCTCCAGAGCTGCACTCACTATTCTGCTGGTGTAGTCACTGTGTACAGATATGTTGTGGCTGGAAGGTATTCTCCAGAGCTGCACTCACTATTCTGCTGGTGTAGTCACTGTGTACAGATATGTTGTGGCTGGAAGGTATTCTCCTCCAGAGCTGCACTCACTATTCTGCTGGTGTAGTCACTGTGTACAGATATGTTGTGGCTGGAAGGTTTTCTCCTCCAGAGCTGCACTCACTATTCTGCTGGTGTAGTCACTGTGTACAGATATGTTGTGGCTGGAAGGTATTCTCCTCCAGAGCTGCACTCACTATTCTGCTGGTGTAGTCACTGTGTACAGATATGTTGTGGCTGGAAGGTTTTCTCCTCCAGAGCTGCACTCACTATTCTGCTGGTGTAGTCACTGTGTACAGATATGTTGTGGCTGGAAGGTATTCTCCTCCAGAGCTGCACTCACTATTCTGCTGGTGTAGTCACTGTGTACAGATATGTTGTGGCTGGAAGGTTTTCTCCTCCAGAGCTGCACTCACTATTCTGCTGGTGTAGTCACTGTGTACAGATATGTTGTGGCTGGAAGGTATTCTCCTCCAGAGCTGCACTCACTATTCTGCTGGTGTAGTCACTGTGTACAGATATGTTGTGGCTGGAAGGTTTTCTCCTCCAGAGCTGCACTCACTATTCTGCTGGTGTAGTCACTGTGTACAGATATGTTGTGGCTGGAAGGTATTCTCCTCCAGAGCTGCACTCACTATTCTGCTGGTGTAGTCACTGTGTACAGATATGTTGTGGCTGGAAGGTTTTCTCCTCCAGAATCCTGACTGATCCTTTACAGACGTATTAGACCTCGGCATCGTATAGAATGTTGCAGCTGACAGTGACGTTTTTATCTTATTTATTTTTGTACGGAGAAGGGTCGATGTTCTTGTGAGTTTCCTGCCTCTGGCGCGGTCCGATCATGCACAATGGCCGCTCTGCCCCATCATCGCTTCCTTGCTCATCACTGGGATGATTTCCTGGTGTATACACTGATCCTTCGTTCCCATCTGCTGCGTCTGGATTTCCTATACAGAGAATTTCCCCTTAAAACAAAATGTTGCTAATTTTATATAGTGCAGTAATTTGACAACCAATATGGCCGCCATCCTGTGCAGTCTGCCTCCAGCTTTCCCAGGGGCCTGACAGGTTAGTTTCCATGTTTTTTTTCTAGTAATAACAAGCTAAGCTAAGGGTTAGTTTCAGGACTTGAGGTCAGCTGGGTGTTTTCTCTGAAGTCGGACATATTTTTTGTCACCCAGCTTTCTTGGGAGCAGGAATGATGAATATTTTTAGGTCCTGGGTACTTGAAGGGAAAATCCTCTGCTCTTTCGTCACTCGCCTCTAGGTGATGTCCTGTGCCTCATCCGCCGTCTTCGCGGCAGCACCTCCCCCGCTCCTTATATCATGGCTGCATTTTCAGATTTATTTATCTGCAGATTTTATACAGTCAGTTTTAATAATATTTTTGGCCACAGATGTCAGATAATAAAGATTAAAAATTTTTAAATCCTGCTGTCTTCTGGGGGAAGGGGGACTACAGGTCCCAGAATGTGTCTCGCTGCCGATTCAACATGGATTTCACACTTTTTAAGTAAGACAAAAGATCCGTAACGTATCGGCCACGTGGGGAATCTCTGTTAGGGCTCTGTCACAGGTCCTGATATTTCCAGAACTGGTAAAACCACTATTGTAGATATCCATGTGTTTAGTACTGTGGTAAAAGTGTGCTGCATCAGTATCGCACGTGCCGGCACCTGGGAATCAGCGGTACTGTTTGCGCTGAACACCGCTCTCATCACTATCCCCTGCTCGGCCTTTGATCAGCACTAGCAGGCGACACAGTTGAGATTTGTTTTCAACTGTCACAGTGAGAGCAGGCGCCGGCTGATGGAAGTATTCATCAGCCAGCGCTATAAATAAAAAAAAAATAATGGTGTAGGTTCCCCTGTATTTTTGATAACCAGCCAGGCAAAACTGACAGCTGTGGGCTGCAACCTTCTGCTGTCTGCTCAGTAAGGCTGGTTATCAAGAATAGAGGGGTCCACATGCAGTTTTTTAAAAATTATATAAATACCGTAAGTTAAAAAATTGTGTGGGGACCCCCCTTTCTTGAGAACAAGGCAAGCTAAAGCTGACAGCTGGTAAGGGGTCACGGATATGGGTCCCCCCAGCCTAAAGATAGCAGCCTGCAGCTGCCCAGAAAAGGAACATCTATTGGATGCCCTAATTCTGGCGCTGTGCCCAGCTCTTCCCACTTGCCCTGTAGGGGGGAGGTAAGTGGGGTTCCTATTTGTGGGGTTGATGTCACCTTTGTATTGTCCAGTGACATGAAGCCTATGGCTTAGTAATGGAGAGGTTTCTATGTGACGCCTATCCATTACTAATCCTATACTTAAATGGTAAATAAAGACACAGCCAGAATAAAGTCCTTTATTAGGCTACTTTCACACTAGCGTTAACTGCATTCCGTCACAATTCGTCGTTTTGCCGAAAAAACGCATCCTGCAAAAGTGTTTGCAGGATGCGTTTTTTCACCATTGATTAACATGAAGCGATGCATTGTGACGGATTGCCACACGTCGCACCCGTCGTGCGACGGATGCGTCGTGCAGTGGCGGACCGTCGGGAGCAAAAAACGCTACATGTAACGTTTTTTGCTCATGACGGTCCGCTTTTTCCGACCGCGCATGCGCGGCCGGAACTCCGCCCCCACCTCCCCGCACTTCCCCGCACCTCACAATGGAGCAGTGGATGCGCTGGAAAAATGTATCTGCTGCCCCCGTTGTGCGGCGGAGACAACGCTAGCGTCGGGAACGTCGGCCCGACGCATAGCGACGGGCCGAGCCCGACGCTAGTGTGAAAGTAGCCTTAGAAATAAAAACAAAACACACTTTTTTATTTAAAAATAAGTTATACTCCCCTAAGGCCTAATTCCACCGAAGCCCTCGTCTCCTGTAATAAAACACAAATACAGTAGTGCTGACAATACTAGCTGTCCGATATGACTAGAGATGAGCGTATTTGATTGGGGACAGGGCTTATACGGCAAACTATAGCGCTTACCAAATAAGCTGCAGAGGGAACCCGACTTTCTGGATCGCGCCGGCTGATCAGCTGTTCGTCTCCGCAGCTGCATGTGTCGCGGCTGTACCCAACAGACAGGCTCTCCATGCATGTGTCATGACTGTTATACAGCCGCGACACATGTAGCTGCGGAGCCGAACAGCTGATCAGCCGGCACGATCCAGGAAGTTGAGTTTCCTCTGCCGCTTATTCGGTAGGCGCTATAGCTTGCCAAATAATCAGGGACCCGATCAAATTCGCTCATCTCTAAATATGACTAGCAAGATTAATAGCTGCTTTTGGTATAAAACCCAACCTGACACTGTCTGTAGTCACTGAGCACAATCCTGATCACAGGTATCAGTGTAATCAGTATAACGGCGCTGACCTGACACTGCCTGTAGTCACTGAGCACAATCCTGATCACAGGTATCAGTGTAATCAGTATAACGGCACTGACCTGACACTGTCTGTAGTCACTGAGCACAATCCTGATCACAGGTATCAGTGTAATCAGTATAACGGCGCTGACCTGACACTGTAGTCACTGAGCACAATCCTGATCACAGGTATCAGTGTAATCAGTATAACGGCACTGACCTGACACTGCCTGTAGTCACTGAGCACAATCCTGATCACAGGTATCAGTGTAATCAGTATAACGGCACTGACCTGACACTGTCTGTAGTCACTGAGCACAATCCTGATCACAGGTATCAGTGTAATCAGTATAACGGCACTGACCTGACACTGCCTGTAGTCACTGAGCACAATCCTGATCACAGGTATCAGTGTAATCAGTATAACGGCGCTGACCTGACACTGTAGTCACTGAGCACAATCCTGATCACAGGTATCAGTGTAATCAGTATAACGGCACTGACCTGACACTGCCTGTAGTCACTGAGCACAATCCTGATCACAGGTATCAGTGTAATCAGTATAACGGCACTGACCTGACACTGTCTGTAGTCACTGAGCTCAATCCTGATCACAGGTATCAGTGTAATCAGTATAACGACACCGACCTGTCACTGTAGTCACTGAGCACAATCCTGATCACAGGTATCAGTGTAATCAGTATAACGGCACCAACCTGACACTGTCTGTAGTCACTGAGCACAATCCTGATCACAGGTATCAGTGTAATCAGTATAACGGCACCGACCTGACACTGTCTGTAGTCACTGAGCACAATCCTGATCACAGGTATCGGTGTAATCAGTATAACGGCACCGACCTGACACTGTCTGCAGTCACTGAGCACAATCCTGATCACAGGTATCAGTGTAATCAGTATAATGGCACCGACCTGACACTCTGTAGTCACTGAGCACAATCCTGATCACAGGTATCAGTGTAATCAGTATAACGACACCGACCTGACACTGCCTGTAGTCACTGAGCACAATCCTGATCACAGGTATCAGTGTAATCAGTATAACGGCACCGACCTGACACTGCCTGTAGTCACTGAGCACAATGCTGGTCACAGGTTCTCTATAAGGGTGAAGCAGGACATGTCGTACATGCATTTCTCCTTGAAAGCCTGAGAAATATGGGTCATTCAAGACATTGTGCAGAAGAACAGCGTACTTTGATTAAAACTAAAGAAGTGCAGATAACGATCAGTTGTGCAGCTACAATGATCTCCAATGCTTTATAATGGAAACCAAACCGGAGAGACGAGGAAGAAAACTGAAGACGGCCATTCTAAAGGAGGGAAGAATGGCCAGAATTGTAAAGACTCAACCAACAATCGGCTCCAGGATGATCACAGACAGTCTCACGTTACCAATGATCGGCTCCAGGATGATCACAGACAGTCTCACGTTACCAATGATCGGCTCCAGGATGATCACAGACAGTCTCACGTTACCAATGATCGGCCCCAGGATGATCACAGACAGTCTCATGTTACCAATGATCGGCTCCAGGATGATCACAGACAGTCTCACGTTACCAATGATCGGCTCCAGGATGATCACAGACAGTCTCACGTTACCAATGATCGGCCCCAGGATGATCACAGACAGTCTCATGTTACCAATGATCGGCCCCAGGATGATCACAGACAGTCTCTTGTTACCAATGATCGGCTCCAGGATGATCACAGACAGTCTCACGTTACCAGTGATCGGCTCCAGGATGATTACAGTCTCACGTTACCAATGATCGGCTCCAGGATGATCACACACAGTCTCACGTTACCAATGATCGGCTCCAGGATGATCAGTCTCACGTTACCAATGATCGGCTCCAGGATGATCACAGTCTCACGTTACCAATGATCGGCTCCAGGATGATCACAGACAGTCTCATGTTACCAATGATCGGCTCCAGGATGATCACAGACAGTCTCACGTTACCAATGATCGGCCCCAGGATGATCACAGACAGTCTCTTGTTACCAATGATCGGCCCCAGGATGATCACAGACAGTCTCACGTTACCAATGATCGGCTCCAGGATGATCACAGTCTCACGTTACCAATGATCGGCCCCAGGATGATCACAGACAGTCTCTTGTTACCAATGATCGGCCCCAGGATGATCACAGACAGTCTCACGTTACCAATGATCGGCCCCAGGATGATCACAGACAGTCTCTTGTTACCAATAATCGGCTCCAGGATGATCACAGACAGTCTCTTGTTACCAGTGATCGGCTCCAGGATGATTACAGTCTCACGTTACCAATGATCGGCTCCAGGATGATCACACACAGTCTCACGTTACCAATGATCGGCTCCAGGATGATCACAGTCTCACGTTACCAATGATCGGCTCCAGGATGATCACAGTCTCACGTTACCAATGATCGGCCCCAGGATGATCACAGACAGTCTCACGTCACCAATGATCGGCTCCAGGATGATCACAGACAGTCTCATGTTACCAATGATCGGCTCCAGGATGATCACAGTCTCACGTTACCAATGATCGGCTCTAGGATGATCACAGACAGTCTCTTGTTACCAATGATCGGCTCCAGGATGATCACAGACAGTCTCACGTTACCAGTGATCGGCTCCAGGATGATTACAGTCTCACGTTACCAATGATCGGCTCCAGGATGATCACAGTCTCACGTTACCAATGATCGGCTCCAGGATGATCAGACAGTCTCACGTTACCAGTGATCGGCTCCAGGATAATCAGACAGTCTCACGTTACCAATGATCGGCTCCAGGATGGTCACAGACAGTCTCACATTACCAGTGATCGGCTCCAGGATGATCACAGACAGTCTCACGTTACCAATGATCGGCTCCAGGATGATCACAGACAGTCTCACGTTACCAATGATCGGCTCCAGGATGGTCACAGACAGTCTCACGTTACCAATGATCGGCTCCAGGATGGTCACAGACAGTCTCACGTTACCAATGATCGGCTCCAGGATGGTCACAGACAGTCTCACATTACCAGTGATCGGCTCCAGGATGATCACAGTCTCACGTTACCGATGATCGGCTCCAGGATGATCACAGTCTCACATTACCAGTGATCGGCTCCAGGATGATCACAGTCTCACGTTACCAATGATCGGCTCCAGGATGGTCACAGTCTCACGTTACCAATGATCGGCTCCAGGATGATCACAGACAGTCTCACGTTCCCAATGATCGGCTCCAGGATGATCACAGACAGTCTCACGTTACCAATGATCGGCTCCAGGATGATCACAGTCTCACGTTACCAATGATCGGCTCCAGGATGATCACACAGTCTCACGTTACCAATAATCGGCTCCAGGATGGTCACACAGTCTCACGTTACCAATGATCGGCTCCAGGATGATCACAGACAGTCTCACGTTACCAGTGATCGGCTCCAGGATGATCACAGACAGTCTCACGTTACCAATGATCGGCTCCAGGATGATCACAGACAGTCTCACGTTCCAGTGATCGGCTGCAGGATGGTCACAGACAGTCTCACGTTCCCAATGATCGGCTCCAGGATGGTCACACACAGTCTCACGTTACCAATGATCGGCTCCAGGATGGTCACACACAGTCTCACGTTACCAATGATCGGCTCCAGGATGATCACAGACAGTCTCACGTTACCAATGATCGGCTCCAGGATGATCACAGTCTCACGTTACCAATGATCGGCTCCAGGATGATTACAGACAGTCTCACGTTACCAGTGATCGGCTCCAGGATGATCACAGACAGTCTCACGTTACCAGTGATCGGCTCCAGGATGATCACAGACAGTCTCACGTTACCAGTGATCGGCTCCAGGATGATCACAGACAGTCTCACGTTACCAATGATCGGCTCCAGGATGGTCACACACAGTCTCGCGTTACCAATGATCGGCTCCAGGATGGTCACACACAGTCTCACGTTACCAATGATCGGCTCCAGGATGATCACAGACAGTCTCACGTTACCAGTGATCGGCTCCAGGATGATCACAGACAGTCTCACGTTACCAATGATCGGCTCCAGGATGATCACAGACAGTCTCACGTTACCAATGATCGGCTCCAGGATGATCACAGACAGTCTCACGTTACCAATGATCGGCTCCAGGATGATTACAGACAGTCTCACGTTACCAGTGATCGGCTCCAGGATGATCACAGACAGTCTCACGTTACCAGTGATCGGCTCCAGGATGATCACAGACAGTCTCACGTTACCAATGATCGGCTCCAGGATGGTCACACACAGTCTCGCGTTACCAATGATCGGCTCCAGGATGGTCACACACAGTCTCACGTTACCAATGATCGGCTCCAGGATGATCACAGACAGTCTCACGTTACCAGTGATCGGCTCCAGGATGATCACAGACAGTCTCACGTTACCAATGATCGGCTCCAGGATGATCACAGACAGTCTCACGTTACCAATGATCGGCTCCAGGATGATCACAGACAGTCTCACGTTACCAATGATCGGCTCCAGGATGATTACAGACAGTCTCACGTTACCAGTGATCGGCTCCAGGATGATCACAGACAGTCTCACGTTACCAGTGATCGGCTCCAGGATGATCACAGACAGTCTCACGTTACCAATGATCGGCTCCAGGATGGTCACACACAGTCTCACGTTACCAATGATCGGCTCCAGGATGGTCACACACAGTCTCACGTTACCAATGATCGGCTCCAGGATGGTCACACACAGTCTCACGTTACCAATGATCGGCTCCAGGATGATCAGACAGTCTCACGTTACCAATGATCGGCTCCAGGATGGTCACACACAGTCTCACGTTACCAATGATCGGCTCCAGGATGATCACAGACAGTCTCACGTTACCAGTGATCGGCTCCAGGATGATAACAGAGTCTCACGTTACCAGTGATCGGCTCCAGGATGATCACAGAGGCTCACGTTACCAGTGATCGGCTCCAGGATGATCACAGACAGTCTCACGTTACCAATGATCGGCTCCAGGATGATCACAGTCTCACGTTACCAATGATCGGCTCCAGGATGATTACAGACAGTCTCACGTTACCAGTGATCGGCTCCAGGATGATCACAGACAGTCTCACGTTACCAGTGATCGGCTCCAGGATGATCACAGACAGTCTCACGTTACCAGTGATCGGCTCCAGGATGATCACAGACAGTCTCACGTTACCAGTGATCGGCTCCAGGATGATCACAGACAGTCTCACGTTACCAATGATCGGCTCCAGGATGGTCACACACAGTCTCGCGTTACCAATGATCGGCTCCAGGATGGTCACACACAGTCTCGCGTTACCAATGATCGGCTCCAGGATGATCACAGACAGTCTCACGTTACCAGTGATCGGCTCCAGGATGATCACAGACAGTCTCACGTTACCAATGATCGGCTCCAGGATGATCACAGACAGTCTCACGTTACCAATGATCGGCTCCAGGATGATCACAGACAGTCTCACGTTACCAATGATCGGCTCCAGGATGATTACAGACAGTCTCACGTTACCAGTGATCGGCTCCAGGATGATCACAGACAGTCTCACGTTACCAGTGATCGGCTCCAGGATGATCACAGACAGTCTCACGTTACCAATGATCGGCTCCAGGATGGTCACACACAGTCTCACGTTACCAATGATCGGCTCCAGGATGGTCACACACAGTCTCACGTTACCAATGATCGGCTCCAGGATGGTCACACACAGTCTCACGTTACCAATGATCGGCTCCAGGATGATCAGACAGTCTCACGTTACCAATGATCGGCTCCAGGATGGTCACACACAGTCTCACGTTACCAATGATCGGCTCCAGGATGATCACAGACAGTCTCACGTTACCAGTGATCGGCTCCAGGATGATAACAGAGTCTCACGTTACCAGTGATCGGCTCCAGGATGATCACAGAGGCTCACGTTACCAGTGATCGGCTCCAGGATGATCACAGACAGTCTCACGTTACCAATGATCGGCTCCAGGATGATCACAGTCTCACGTTACCAATGATCGGCTCCAGGATGATTACAGACAGTCTCACGTTACCAGTGATCGGCTCCAGGATGATCACAGACAGTCTCACGTTACCAGTGATCGGCTCCAGGATGATCACAGACAGTCTCACGTTACCAGTGATCGGCTCCAGGATGATCACAGACAGTCTCACGTTACCAATGATCGGCTCCAGGATGGTCACACACAGTCTCGCGTTACCAATGATCGGCTCCAGGATGGTCACACACAGTCTCACGTTACCAATGATCGGCTCCAGGATGATCACAGACAGTCTCACGTTACCAGTGATCGGCTCCAGGATGATCACAGACAGTCTCACGTTACCAATGATCGGCTCCAGGATGATCACAGACAGTCTCACGTTACCAATGATCGGCTCCAGGATGATCACAGACAGTCTCACGTTACCAATGATCGGCTCCAGGATGATTACAGACAGTCTCACGTTACCAGTGATCGGCTCCAGGATGATCACAGACAGTCTCACGTTACCAGTGATCGGCTCCAGGATGATCACAGACAGTCTCACGTTACCAATGATCGGCTCCAGGATGGTCACACACAGTCTCACGTTACCAATGATCGGCTCCAGGATGGTCACACACAGTCTCACGTTACCAATGATCGGCTCCAGGATGGTCACACACAGTCTCACGTTACCAATGATCGGCTCCAGGATGATCAGACAGTCTCACGTTACCAATGATCGGCTCCAGGATGGTCACACACAGTCTCACGTTACCAATGATCGGCTCCAGGATGATCACAGACAGTCTCACGTTACCAGTGATCGGCTCCAGGATGATAACAGAGTCTCACGTTACCAGTGATCGGCTCCAGGATGATCACAGAGGCTCACGTTACCAGTGATCGGCTCCAGGATGATCACAGACAGTCTCACGTTACCAATGATCGGCTCCAGGATGGTCACACACAGTCTCACGTTACCAATGATCCGGCTCCAGGATGATTACAGACAGTCTCACGTTACCAATGATCGGCGCCAGGATGATCACACACAGTCTCACGTTACCAATGATCGGCTCCAGGATGGTCACACACAGTCTCACGTTACCAATGATCCGGCTCCAGGATGATTACAGACAGTCTCACGTTACCAATGATCGGCTCCAGGATGATCACAGACAGTCTCACGTTACCAATGATCGGCTCCAGGATGATCAGTCTCACGTTACCAATGATCCGGCTCCAGGATGATCACACAGTCTCACGTTACCAATGATCGGCTCCAGGATGATCACAGTCTCACGTTACCAATGATCGGCTCCAGGATGATCACAGTCTCACGTTACCAATGATCGGCTCCAGGATGATCAGACAGTCTCACGTCACCAATGATCGGCTCCAGGATGATCACACACAGTCTCACGTTACCAATGATCGGCTCCAGGATGATCACAGTCTCACCTTACCAATGATCGGCTCCAGGATGATCAGACAGTCTCACGTCACCAATGATCGGCTCCAGGATGATCACACACAGTCTCACGTTACCAATGATCGGCTCCAGGATGATCACAGTCTCACGTTACCAGTGATTGGCTCCAGGATGATCAGTCTCACGTTGCCAATGATCGGCTCCAGGATGATCAGTCTCACGTCACCAATGATCGGCTCCAGGATGGTCACACACAGTCTCACGTTACCAATGATCGGCTCCAGGATGATCAGTCTCACGTTACCAGTGATCGGCTCCAGGATGATCACAGACAGTCTCACGTTACCAATGATCGGCTCCAGGATGATCACAGACAGTCTCACGTTACCAATGATCGGCTCCAGGATGATCACAGACAGTCTCACGTTACCAGTGATCGGCCCCAGGATGATCACAGACAGTCTCACATTACCAATGATCGGCCCCAGGATGATCACAGACAGTCTCACGTTACCAATGATCGGCTCCAGGATGATCAGTCTCACGTTACCAATGATCCGGCTCCAGGATGATTGCAGACAGTCTCACGTTACCAATGATCGGCTCCAGGATGATCAGTCTCCCGTTACCAATGATCGGCTCCAGGATGATCACAGACAGTCTCCCGTTACCAATGATCGGCTCCAGGATGATTACAGTCTCACGTAACCAGTGATCGGCTCCAGGATGATCACAGACAGTCTCACGTTACCTGTGAGGACTGTGACAGAAGACGCCGGTGAGACGCTAATCTCTTAGCAAGAAGTCCCCTCAAAGTCTCTCTGTTATAAAAAGACATGTACTGAAGCAGATGCAATGTGACAAAGAATACATCAACTGGCCTAAAGAGAACTGGAGAAACATTTTTGTGGACTGAGGAAAGTAAAATTGTTGTTTTTTTACTGCATTCAAGCCACCGTGCCCTCTGCACACAGTGAAGCATGGTGGAGCCAGCATCATGATATGAGCAGGCTTCTCTTACTATGGTGCTGGACAATTCACCACATACCAGGGAGCATGGACCAGTCTGCAGATATTACAATACTTGAAGAGGTCATGTTGCCTTGAAATGGGTTTCACCAAGACAACGACCCTACACCCAGCAGTAAGAGCAAAATCTTGGTTCCAGTCTAGCAAAATTGAGGTTATGGAGCGGCCGGCCCAATCTCCGGACCTTAATCCGATAGACACTTGTGGGATGATATCAAACATGCCGTTTCAGAGGCAAAGCCGAAAAACGCCAAAAAATAGTGGGATGTCGTCCAAGCATCCTGGGCTGGAATAACAGGTGATGGGGTTACATAGATGTGAGGCCGGTCTAAAAACTGTGGGTAACAACGAAATATCAGGGCAGTGATTCACAGCAATGATAAAAGAATACATGTTGTGAGTTTATAAAGAGACACTGCTGTCTTATAGAACGGCCCAATGTTCACTTTTTGTTATTTTCTGTAGTTTAACATTCTCTACATTTCTCTTCATGCTTTGAATCATCAGTGTGCACCGTTCCCAATGCTGTAAATAACAACTAGGAAGACTTTGATTAACTCTTGTTATTGAACATTCCTGTGTACCCCTCATCTGTCCGACGTTCTGTCCCACGCCATAATCCATGTCTGCAATAAATAGTTGTTAACCTGGATGCTGCCAAGATGCGCCCAACCAGGCTGAGGACCACTGGGGAATGAGCTGCTGCGAGCGCAGCCTCAGTGACCAGCGGCCGCCTCAGTGACCAGCGGCCGCCTCAGTGACCAGCGGCCGCCTCAGTGACCAGCGGCCGCCTCAGTGACCAGCGGCCGCCTCAGTGACCAGCGGCCGCCTCAGTGACCAGCGGCCGCCTCAGTGACCAGCGGCCGCCTCAGTGACCAGCGGCCGCCTCAGTGACCAGCGGCCGCCTCAGTGACCAGCGGCCGCCTCAGTGACCAGCGGTCGCCTCAGTGACCAGCGGTCGCCTCAGTGACCAGCGGTCGCCTCAGTGACCAGCGGTCGCCTCACCGGAGTTCACTGTGAGAAATTTCTGTGTACTGCGGTGAACTCGCTGAGCTCAGCGCTGCACTGTGAGACTTTTTCTCACCGAGGTTCCGGCAGTTCATCCTGGCTGGGAACGAAGCCTTTAGTGACCGGCAGTAACCTCTATGATGTCACCGCTGCTCACTGACGCTGCGCTCGCAGCTGCTCATTCCCCAGTGGTTCTCAGCCTGGACAATCGCATCTTGGCACCGTCCCGGTTGAAAACTATTTATCCCAGACCTGAATTATGGCGTGGGACAAAATGGGGACAGGCGTGGGACAGGGGAGGGATATGGCTGTTTTTTAGGTGTTAGGGTAGTATAACTGTTTGTTTTTCAAATAAAGTAAAAGTGTGTGTAGTTTTTATTTCTAATAAAAGACTTTATTCTGGCCGTGTATTTACCATATAACTAAAGGGTTAGTAATGGATAGGCGTCTTATTGATGTCACTGGCCAATACAAAGGTGACATCAACCCCACAAATATGAACCCCACTCGCCACCGCTACAGATAGATGCGCCTTTTCTAGGTGGATGCAGGCTGCTATTTTTAGGCTGGGGGTGATAGGCAATATCCATGTCCCCTTTCCAGCCTGAGAATACCAGGCCCCAGCTGTCTGCTTTAGCTTGGCTAGTTGTCAAAAATGGGGGGAGGACCGCATGCTGTTTTTTTTCCTGTGTTATCAGTAGCAGCAGGCGTAGGCTGCTGGGAGTAGTAGTCCCATCACCCGACGTGACCAGAGGTAACATTTCAACTTCAGACGTGTGAGGGATATTGTTTCTGATTTTTGTTTGTTTACAGGGGACAATGGCTTCAGGGGATTAGGTGATAATGTGAGTGTTAAGGTACCTTCACACGAAGCGACGCTGCAGCGATAGCGACAACGATGCCGATCGCTGCAGCGTCGCTGTTTAGTCGCTGGGGAGCTGTCACACAGACCGCTCTCCAGCGACCAACGATGCCGAGGTCCCCGGGTAACCAGGGTAAACATCGGGTTGCTAAGCGCAGGGCCGCGCTTAGTAACCCGATGTTTACCCTGGTTACCAGCGTAAAAGTAAAAAAACCAAACAGTACATGCTCACCTGCGCGTCCCCCAGCGTCCGCTTCCTGACACTGACTGAGCTCCGGCCCTAACAGCACAGCGGTGACGTCACCGCTGTGCTTTCACTTTAGGGCCGGCGCTCAGTCAGTGTCAGGAAGCAGACGCTGGGGGACGCGCAAGTGAGCATGTACTGTTTGTTTTTTTTCTTTTACGCTGGTAACCAGGGTAAACATCGGGTTACTAAGCGCGGCCCTGCGCTTGGTAACCCGATGTTTACCCTGGTTACCAGTGTAAAACATCGCTGGTATCGTTGCTTTTGCTTTCAAACACAACGATACACAGCGATGGGACGACCAAATAAAGTTCTGGACTTTATTCAGCGACCAGCGACATCACAGCAGGATCCTGATCGCTGCTGCGTGTCAAACACAACGATATCGCTAGCGAGGACGCTGCAACGTAACGGATCGCTAGCGATATCGTTACAAAGTCGTTTAGTGTGAAGGTACCTTAATGTGTATTTTTATTTTATTTTTACACTTGAATATAACTCTATTGTCCTCTGTTCTCACTGATCACAGGTAGAGCAGGGGAGAACGATGAGAGCCGTCCAAAGCACCCGGTGCCAAGGAACATCGCAAACACGGCGGTACGTGTCACACTGATGTCACCCATGTGCATGTGTGCCCAGACATGGTACATGGAAACTCACTGACGTGCACAGACGGTCTACAGGTGTAAGTATCTCCAGTACGTGTGAAAACTGTCACCACCGGTGCCGGAGACACTGACCTGGGAAAGAGGCCTTAGCAGGCAGAAACAGCGCCACCCCTGGCCATGGGCTGTGTGTGGGACTGCAGCCCTGCACCATTCACTTCAAGGAGCTGAGTTGCATTAGCAGATAAAATCCATGAGCAGCAGGTGGTGCGGGTTCTGAAAAGTTTCATTTTGCTGCCGGTGGCCAGGGCAGATGTCATCCAGCTTTCTCAGGTTCCTGTGTGGCAGATTTCCTGGGGTCTGCTGGCAGTGGTGAGGGCGGATGTCATCCAGCTTTCCCAGGCTCCTGTGTGGCGGATGTCCTGGGCTCTGCTGGCGATGGTGACGGCGGATGTCATCCAGCTTTCCCAGGCTCCTGTGTGGCAGATTTCCTGGGCTCTGCTGGCGGTGGTGAGGGAGGATGTCATCCAGCTTTCCCAGGCTCCTGTGTGGCAGATTTCCTGGGCTCTGCTGGCGGTGGTGAGGTCGGATGTCATCCAGCTTTCCCAGGCTCCTGTGTGGCAGATTTCCTGGGCTCTGCTGGCGGTGATGAGGGAGGATGTCATCCAGCTTTTCCAGGCTCCTGTGTGGGGGATTGTTACATAGCAGGTTTCATCCTCAAGTACAAAAAGTCGTGTCCCATTTGGTCAACCCCCTTTTTTATTTTTATTTTTATTTCTTAATTATTTTTTAGTTTACATTTTTTCATTTCATTAGTTCATTTTATTTCCTTTATTTCATTACTTTCATTTCATTTCTTTTCTTTGACTTTTTCCTTATTTTCTTCATTAAGGTTTGGACTCCTACCATTACATATGTTATTATACTGTATCTCATGTGATTTGTTGTACAGGTCCTTCTCAAAAAATTAGCATATAGTGTTAAATTTCATTATTTACCATAATGTAATGATTACAATTAAACTTTCATATATTATAGATTCATTATCTACCAACTGAAATTTGTCAGGTCTTTTATTGTTTTAATACTGATGATTTTGGCCTACAACTCCTGATAACCCAAAAAACCTGTCTCAATAAATTAGCATATCAAGAAAAGGTTCTCTAAACGACCTTTTACCCTAATCTTCTGAATCAACTAATTAACTCTAAACACATGCCAAAGATACCTGAGGCTTTTAAAAACTCCCTGCCTGGTTCATTACTCAAAACCCCCATCATGGGTAAGACTAGCGACCTGACAGATGTCAAGAAGGCCATCATTGACACCCTCAAGCAAGAGGGTAAGACCCAGAAAGAAATTTCTCAACAAATAGGCTGTTCCCAGAGTGCTGTATCAAGGCACCTCAATGGTAAGTCTGTTGGAAGGAAACAATGTGGCAGAAAACGCTGTACAACGAGAAGAGGTGACCGGACCCTGAGGAAGATTGTGGAGAAGGACCGATTCCAGACCTTGGGGAACCTGAGGAAGCAGTGGACTGAGTCTGGTGTGGAAACATCCAGAGCCACCGTGCACAGGCGTGTGCAGGAAATGGGCTACAGGTGCCGCATTCCCCAGGTAAACAGCGGCAGAAGCGCCTGACCTGGGCTACAGAGAAGCAGCACTGGACTGTTGCTAAGTGGTCCCAAGTACTTTTTTCTGATGAAAGCAAATTTTGCATGTCATTCGGAAATCAAGGTGCCAGAGTCTGGAGGAAGACTGGGGAGAAGGAAATGCCAAAATGCCTGAAGTCCAGTGTCAAGTACCCAGTCAGTGATGGTGTGGGGTGCCATGTCAGCTGCTGGTGTTGGTCCACTGTGTTTCATCAAGGGCAGGGTCAATGCAGCTAGCTATCAGGAGATTTTGGAGCACTTCATGCTTCCATCGGCTGAAATCCTTTATGGAGATGAAGATTTCATTTTTCAGCACGACCTGGCACCTGCTCACAGTGCCAAAACCACTGGTAAATGGTTTACTGACCATGGTATTACTGTGCTCAATTGGCCTGCCAACTCTCCTGACCTGAACCCCATAGAGAATCTGTGGGATATTGTGAAGAGAAAGTTGAGAGACGCAAGACCCAACACTCTGGATGAGCTTAAGGCCGCTATTGAAGCATCCTGGGCCTCCATAACATCTCAGCAGTGTCACAGGCTGATTGCCTCCATGCCACGCCGCATTGAAGCAGTCATTTCTGCCAAAGGATTCCCGACCAAGTATTGAGTGCATAACTGAACATTATTATTTGATGGTTTTTTTGTTTGGTATTAAAAAACACTTTTATTTGATTGGACGGGTGAAATATGCTAATTTATTGAGACAGGTTTTTTGGGTTATCAGGAGTTGTAGGCCAAAATCATCAGTATTAAAACAATAAAAGACCTGACAAATTTCAGTTGGTGGATAATGAATCTATAGTATATGAAAGTTTAATTGTAATCATTACATTATGGTAAATAATGAAATTTAACACTATATGCTAATTTTTTGAGAAGGACCTGTATATTCATTACTGTGATGTGTTCTCTCGTGCAGCCTTGGGCCCTCTAAGATTGGCAGCACTTTTCACTCCCATATAAGGTGCATACTCTCCCTGGACACCATTCTCATACAATCAGGGGCACACTGGGAATCACTCAGACAATGGACGCTTATGTTCCCCTATTATGCACAGCATGCCAACATAGACCTGTGGGCCCACACGGTATAATGCACGCGCGCCAAGCATCCACATTCAGACACAAACACTCCGTACACTACTCTGTGTGCAGAAGCCGGCCTGATTATCTACATAGCCCGATCAGGTTACATACGTAGGCGCTGTAAACCAGCGCCCTGCCAAGTGTGGTGTGCGCAGGCGCCGGCTCTGTAAGCAGACGCAGGCGCTGTATACCAGCGCCCTGCCATGTGTGATGTGCGCAGGCGCCGGCTCTGTAAGCAGACGCAGGCGCCGGCTCTGTAAGCAGACGCAGGCGCTGTATACCAGCGCTCTGCCATGTGTGATGTGCGCAGGCGCCGGCTCTGTAAGCAGACGCAGGCGCTGTATACCAGCGCCCTGCCATGTGTGATGTGCGCAGGCGCCGCTTTGCCTGCCCACACACAGTAAGGGAACTCTAGTGCGCAGGCGCCGGCGTCCCCCTGCACTTCCGGTCCTAGGACCGGCTGGGGAAACAGATAAAATGCCGGGCGTCATGCAGCACGCCGAGCTGCCTCACCGCCGTGACACAGGACTGTGTCGGCTTCCTCCACTACGCCACCAACGCTTGCTTCTGACCTGCACACAGGACCAGGACGTGAGACTACAGCACAATGATCTGATAAGTATACCATCATCCTGATGAACCATTTAGCTCATATCATCATCCCTTTTACACAGGTGCATTAATCGTGTATCTAGGCAATATACAGAGGAGACACCCTTACAACCAGTGGCCAGCACTTTTGTGGTCCCCTGCATTAATTGGTGACACAGGTACTGAGTTATACCTTGAATTATAACATTATAACGTGTCCTCCGTACCATTTCCTATATGAGACATGGTCCCATTTATAAGTGCCCCCCCTTCTTTTTCCTCGCACATAGCACTATACCCCCATATTACATCTGGGACACTACAAAGTATACAGGACGTATACAGGCTGACATCTAGGATTGACTGCATCCACAGGACAGGTATTCCAATAGCTCCGTATACCCCACAGTTCAACCAGTCCACACCATTGGGCCTCACTGTTCTTATATGTATATATATATATATATATATATTGCAGCCACAGGTCTCGGTCCAGCCGCTGCTACGGTCCTTGTGCAGGGGCTTATGTTCGCTAGCACTCCTGCTAGGTCAGTATCTCTAGGATGTACTACTCTATCTGGGGTGGAGATAAAAGCAACCAGGCTCTACAGAAGGGAATTACTGTCAATATTATATTATGTACTATATATACATGTGTCAGGTGCAGGCCCCCCTCTGCCGTGGACCTTGTGGCTCTGCTGCCTCCTTACGCTATATTGTTCTTTTCAGGTTATACTTCTTCATCGCTTTATCTGACTCACCAAACGTAAAGGGTCCTTTCTTTGTATGCAATACAGTTCTAACAGGGTATGTTCTTCCTCCATAATTGTTTGCTCCAGATCCAACATGAACTCCTCCTCTCAATTGTCCAGTAATTCATGTTTTTTGAAATATATGATTCCCAGTCGTTAATCTTTATAGAATCTGTCCAACTATCGGCGATTAAATCACTGTGATATGGATTTCTTTCTTTTGTGTACAATTGTAAATATGTATATATGTATATACTTACCTGTGAGTGACATTGTTTTATCTTCTACTTGTTACAGCGATTTTGTGAACAAGGCCACGGGTTGGCCGAAACGTCAATTCGCCAAGTACCTTTTTCCTCTGATACAAATTTAATAAACTTTTGGAATTTTGCATTTGAAAACCATACGAGTGCAGTGATCTTTTGAATTTGATCCTGTGTGGGGGATGTCCTGGGCTCTGCTGGGGGTGGTGAGGGAGGATGTCATCCAGCTTTCCCAGGCTCCTGTGTGGCGGATGTCCTGGGCTCTGCTGGGGGTGGTGAGGGACGATGTCATCCAGCTTTCCCAGGCTCCTGTGTGGCAGATTTCCTGGGCTCTGCTGGCGGTGGTGAGGGAGGATGTCATCCAGCTTTCCCAGGCTCCTGTGTGGCAGATTTCCTGGGCTCTGCTGGCGGTGGTGAGGTCGGATGTCATCCAGCTTTCCCAGGCTCCTGTGTGGCAGATTTCCTGGGCTCTGCTGGGGGTGGTGAGGGAGGATGTCATCCAGCTTTCCCAGGCTCCTGTGTGGCAGATTTCCTGGGCTCTGCTGGCGGTGGTGAGGGAGGATGTCATCCAGCTTTCCCAGGCTCCTGTGTGGCAGATTTCCTGGGCTCTGCTGGCGGTGGTGAGGTCGGATGTCATCCAGCTTTCCCAGGCTCCTGTGTGGCAGATTTCCTGGGCTCTGCTGGGGGTGGTGAGGGAGGATGTCATCCAGCTTTCCCAGGCTCCTGTGTGGCAGATTTCCTGGGCTCTGCTGGCGGTGATGAGGGAGGATGTCATCCAGCTTTTCCAGGCTCCTGTGTGGGGGATGTCCTGGGCTCTGCTGGGGGTGGTGAGGGAGGATGTCATCCAGCTTTCCCAGGCTCCTGTGTGGCAGATTTCCTGGGGTCTGCTGGCAGTGGTGAGGGCGGATGTCATCCAGCTTTTCCAGGCTCCTGTGTGGGAGATGTCCTGGGCTCTGCTGGCGGTGGTGAGGGGAGGATGTCATCCAGCTTTCCCAGGCTCCTGTGTGGCAGATTTCCTGGGCTCTGCTGGCGGTGGTGAGGGCGGATGTCATCCAGCTTTCCCAGGCTCCTGTGTGGGGGATGTCCTGGGCTCTGCTGGCAGTGGTGAGGGCGGATGTCATCCAGCTTTCCCAGGCTCCTGTGTGGCAGATTTCCTGGGCTCTGCTGGCGGTGATGAGGGAGGATGTCATCCAGCTTTTCCAGGCTCCTGTGTGGCAGATTTCCTGGGCTCTGCTGGCGGTGGTGAGGGCGGATGTCATCCAGCTTTCCCAGGCTCCTGTGTGGCAGATTTCCTGGGCTCTGCTGGTGGTGGTGAGGGCGGATGTCATCCAGCTTTCCCAGGCTCCTGTGTGGCAGATGTCTCTGTTATGGTGGGATACATCCTGGGCTCTGCTGCTGGCGGTGGTCAGGGCGGAGGTCACCCAGCTTTCCCAGATGCGGACCCTGTACTTGCTGCCGTCTGTGGGTGGCTGGTATGTATCCGGTGGGGGACGTTCCTCTGCTGCTATTTATAGCCTCCATGTTGCAGGCGGCGCTCCCCGGACCCTCTGCTCCTCCATCTTGGTACCGTCAGTCGCCGGCCTCATGGCTAACGTGCCCATCTGCGCCCTGCGACCGGCTGCCGGTGCAGCTCGGGGTAACGTGTGTCTGCTGGCCGTGGACTCCATCAGTGACCTGCACAGCGTCCCCCCAGACACGGAGACCCTACAAGAGGAAGGTGAGTACCACCACAAACAGCTACTGGTGTACTGCAGGACTACAACTCCCAGCAGGCAGGGTCATCTACTTCTGCATGGCACGTGGCTCCTTCGTTACCCATAGCAACCAATCACAGCGCGGCTCTCACTTTAGCACAGCAGTTTAGGTATGAACGCTGTGCTCTGATTGGTTGCTGATTGGTATCGCCGCCCGGCTGCTGCGGTTCTCGCCCTCTTTCTTGCCCTGCTTGCTGTCAGTGAATGGGAACATTTCTGTCTGCAAAAATCCCTAGAGCGCCATTACTGAGGTTCCAGCAGATCTGGTGAGAGACTACATACAACCACATTAAGAAGATTGCTTAGACCTGGTGAGGCTGCTGTACTTACTGTGAAGATCTGTGCCAGAATGCCGTATAATCCTTCGTGAAGGTTTCGCGACCTAATCGGTTCATTGTAATGTGAGGATTACACAGCAGCCGTTCTGACCTGGATTTCCAGAGTAAGTACACCGGCCTCGTCAGGTCTGAGATCTAGTTCGTTTTCTCTGTGACAGACTCATTTCCATCACTTCGGTGAGGTTCTGCGCTCCCAGCTCATGCGCCATCTCTTTATATTAGATGGACACAGAGCAAAATCTCTGAGCGCGGACCCCCCAGCCCCCCGGAGATGTGCAGCCCCCTGTACGGACGCTCTCCTCCTTCTCCTCATAGTCATTTCCCTTGTGAACATGAGCCTCATCCTCTACGTTCTGCACAGTTATGGTGAGTAGTCGGGACGGAGGGATCGTGCTCCGCTCACAGCCAGAGCTGAAATCACAATTCTAGTTGAAGAACCTCAGAGCTCCAGCTGGTCCTGTACCGCAGCATGGGAGACGGAGGGACGTGGGGCGGATAACGCAACGTCTCCAGAAACTGCTGCGCTAAACCTGGAGGGTGTCCATCTGCAGAAATAGGACTGCAGCTCTGGGTGTGAACAGTGTAGAACATATGATGTAACTAGAGATTGTGACTGCAGGATAACACTGATGTAACTGCAGAATAGTGACCGCAGCTCTGGAGGTGACTGCAGGATAAGACACGATGTAACAGCAGAATAGTGACTGCAGCTCTGAAGGATAACACATGATGTAACTGCAGAACAGTGACTGCAGCTCTGGAGGTGACTGCAGGATAAGACACGATGTAACAGCAGAATAGTGACTGCAGCTCTGAAGGATAAGACATGATGTAACTGCAGAACAGTGACTGCAGCTCTGGAGGTGACTGCAGGATAAGACACGATGTAACAGCAGAATAGTGACTGCAGCTCTGAAGGATAAGACATGATGTAACCGCAGAATAGTGACCGCAGCTCTGGAGGTGACTGCAGGATAAGACACGATGTAACAGCAGAATAGTGACTGCAGCTCTGAAGGATAAGACATGATGTAACCGCAGAATAGTGACTGCAGCTCTGAAGGATAAGACATGATGTAACCGCAGAACAGTGACCGCAGCTCTGGAGGTGACTGCAGGATAAGACACGATGTAACAGCAGAATAGTGACTGCAGCTCTGAAGGATAAGACATGATGTAACCGCAGAACAGTGACTGCAGGTCTGGAGGTGACTGCAGGATAAGACACGATGTAACAGCAGAATAGTGACTGCAGCTCTGAAGGATAAGACATGATGTAACCGCAGAACAGTGACTGCAGGTCTGGAGGTGACTGCAGGATAAGACACGATGTAACAGCAGAATAGTGACTGCAGCTCTGAAGGATAAGACATGATGTAACCGCAGAATAGTGACCGCAGCTCTGGAGGTGACTGCAGGATAAGACACGATGTAACAGCAGAATAGTGACTGCAGCTCTGGAGGTGACTGCAGGATAAGACACGATGAAACAGCAGAATAGTGACTGCAGCTCTGAAGGATAAGACATGATGTAACCGCAGAATAGTGACTGCAGCTCTGGAGGTGACTGCAGGATAAGACACGATGAAACAGCAGAATAGTGACTGCAGCTCTGAAGGATAAGACATGATGTAACCGCAGAACAGTGACTGGAGGTGACTGCAGGATAAGACACGATGAAACAGCAGAATAGTGACTGCAGCTCTGAAGGATAAGACACGATGAAACAGCAGAATAGTGGGTGCAGTTCTGAAAGTGACTGGAGGATAACACCTGATGTAACCCGCAGAAGAGTGACCGCAGCTCTGGAGGTGACTGCAGGATAAGACATGATGTAACAGCAGAAAAGTGACCGCAGCTCTGGAGGTGACTAAAGGATAAGGCATGATGTAATAGCAGAATAGTGAGCGCAGCTCTGGAGGTGACTATAAGGCATGATGTAACAGCAGAATAGTGAGCGCAGCTCTGGAGGTGACTATAAGGCATGATGTAACAGCAGAATAGTGAGCGCAGCTCTGGAGGTGACTATAAGGTTCTTTATCATTTTGGAGTAATGTCTATTCTGTGCCATTTGCAGGACACCAGGACTCTCTGCTTCGTGCACTCACTGAAAGGCTTGACTCCGATTCTGTGCATCGCGAATTCAGGAGACAAGAGTCTCAGTAAGTCCGGGGGTCCTCACGGTGCAGGGACACTGCAGAGCGATGAATGAATGGTCTGATGAGCGACCACCACCTCGTGGACCTATGAAGCACACCGCCAAACCCAAAACCACAGCCATGGTGAGATCTCAGCAGGATCTGTCCCCGTCCTCTTGGGACGGCGCCATTGTTCCCTATTACCTCCGCCAATAAGCAGGTGAGAGGAGCGACCAGAGAGCAGCGCCATCAGAAGTCACGAGCACATTCACACCACGCAGACCGCTAAACGGGAGAGGAGGAAAACGCTTCATCGCCCAATGTGACAAGATGCGAAGACGAACCCTACACACTATCGCACATTCCTATTATCGGGTGTTTACACTTAGGTTTAATATAAGGATTAATTTTTGTGAAAAAAAAAAAAGTTTTGTAAAAAGATGACACGGTGTGGTGTTCAATCGTTAAACTACAGTGTTCCAAATTATTATGCAAATACTATTTCCTCCTATTTCCTCTAAATTACCTATCTGAATTGCAGTCATTGTTATTTTGCAGTCATCTACTATTCTAGTATAATTGCAATGTTTTGGAACAAACTGCCTATGAAAACAGGATCTTTTTACAAAAAATAAACACTGAAAATGCATGTTCCAAATTATTATGCACAGCAGAGTTTTCAACCTTTTTTATTATTTTGACCAAACAAATGGCCAATTGTGAAGTTATAAGCATTATCAGCTTATTACAGAATGAAATCAAACAGTTTTCAAGTGAAACTTTATTCTAGGTGATGTTACACTTGCACATAGGACCCCTTGTTCGAAAGAAGCTTCTGAACGCTCTCGTCCATTGAATTTGTCAGTTTTTGGATGGTTTCTGCGTCAATTGTTTTGCATGTGGACAGAATACCCTCCCAGAGCTGTTGCTTAGATGTGAACTGCCTCCCGCCATCATAGACGCTCCTTCTGATGATGCTCCAGAGGTTCTCCATGGGGTTGAGGTCAGGGGAAGATGGTGGCCACACCATAAGTTTGTCCTCTTTTATGCCCATAGCAGCCAGAGATGCAGATGTGTTTTTTGCAGCATGAGACGGTGCATTATCCTGCATGAAAATGATCTTGCTGCGGAAAGCACGGTTCTTCCTCTTGAACCATGGCAGGAAGTGTTGTTTTAGAAACTCCACATAGATTATGGAGTTCATCTTTACCCCTTCAGGGATCATAAAGGGGCCGACAATCTCTCTCCCCATGATTCCAGCCCAAAACATTACTCCACCTCCTCCTTGTTGGCGCCTTAGCCGTGTTTTCATGGGGTGTCCATCAACCAGCCATCCTCCACTCCATCCATCTGGACCATCGAGCATTGCACGGCACTCATCGGTGAACAAAACAGTTTGGAAGTCAGTCTTCATGTCTCGTTTGGCCCACTGGAGCCGTTTCTGCTTGTTGCAGTGGATAGAGGTGGTCGGCAGGATGGCTTACGCACAGCTGCAAACCTCTGAAGGACCCTGCATCTTGTTGTTCTGGGGACGTTGGAGGCACCAGCAGCTTCAAAAACTTGTCTGCTGCTATGACCAGGCATTTTTGCAGCTGCTCTTTTAACCTTACACAATTGCCTGTTGGAAAGTGTCCTCAATTTTTCCTTATCAGCACGCACACGTGTGTGCTGGGAATCAGCTACATACTTCTTGATTGTGCGATGATCACGATGAAGTGTCTTGGCAATGTTGATTGTAGTCATGCCTTGACCTAAATACTCCACAATTTGTTGCTTCTCAGCAGCCGACACATCCTTTTTCTTTCCCATTTTGGCCACAAATGTAGGCTGCTTAATAATGTGGAACAGCCTTCTTAAGTAGTCTTGCCGTTATTTGGACACACCGGCCAAACTAATGTGCACAGGTATCTGCAATTCAGTGATATAAAGAGCCCTGACACACATCACCAGCAATGAGTTTACATGACAAACAAAAAAATTCTAACCTTATCACTCCTAAACTCTATGTGCAGAATCATTTGGAACACAGTGTAGGGCGTCTTGCTTAAAGGGAATCAGTCAGCAGGATTGTGCTCAGTGACTAGAGACAGTGTCAGGTCGGTGCAGTTATACTGATTACACTGATACCTGTGATCAGGATTGTGCTCAGTGACTACAGACAGTGTCAGGTCGGTGCAGTTATACTGATTACACTGATACCTGTGATCAGGATTGTGCTCAGTGACTACAGTCAGTGTCAGGTCGGTGCCGTTATACTGATTACACTGATACCTGTGATCAGGATTGTGCTCAGTGACTACAGGCAGTGTCAGGTCGGTGCCGTTATACTGATTACACTGATACCTGTGATCAGGATTGTGCTCAGTGACTACAGGAAGTGTCAGGTCGGTGCTGTTATACTGATACCTGTGATCAGGACTGTGCTCAGTGACTACAGACAGTGTCAGGTCAGTGCCGTTATACTGATTACACTGATATCTGTGATCAGGATTGTGCTCAGTGACTACAGACAGTGTCAGGTCAGTGCTGTTATACTGATTACACTGATATCTGTGATCAGGATTGTGCTCAGTGACTACAGACAGTGTCAGGTCGGTGCTGTTATACTGATTACACTGATACCTGTGATCAGGATTGTGCTCAGTGACTACAGACACTGTCTGGTCGGTGCCGTTATACTGATTACACTGATACCTGTGATCAGGATTGTACTCAGTGACTACAGACAGTGTCAGGTCAGTGCTGTTATACTGATTACACTGATACCTGTGATCAGGATTGTGCTCAGTGACTACAGACAGTGTCAGGTTGGTGCAGTTATACTGATTACACTGATACCTGTGTCCAGGATTGTGCTCAATGACTACAGACAGTGTCAGGTTGGTGCGGTTATACTGATTACACTGATATCTGTGATCAGGATTGTGCTCAGTGACTACAGAGTGTCAGGTCGGTGCAGTTATACTGATTACACTGATACCTATGATCAGGATTGTGCTCAGTAACTACAGTGTCAGGTCAGTGATCACAGGTATCAGTGTAATCAGTATAACTGCACCGACCTGACACTGTCTGTAGTCACTGAGCACAATCCTGATCACAGGTATCAGTGTAATCAGTATAACGGCACCGACCTGACACTGTAGTCGCTGAGCACAATCCTGATCACAGGTATCAGTGTAATCAGTATAACGGCACCGACCTGACACTGTCTGTAGTCACTGAGCACAATCCTGATCACAGGTATCACTGTAATCAGTATAACGGCACCGACCTGACACTGTCTGTAGTCACTGAGCACAATCCTGATCATGGGTTCCTTTAATTTGAGCAGCCGGTGGGTTCCGTCATCTTGCCGTCTGGTGTTTAAGTTACGCTCCCAATTCATCATTTGCAGTTTCTTTGAAGTTACTTTTCTTTTTTTGTCTCATGTTTTTCGAGAACTTTTGCACCAAATTCTTCAAAATGTCGCATATGATTCATGAAGTTTGCACAAACTAAAAAATGCTCTTTAAATTTTGTCTAACTTTTCTTGTGACTTTAGCACAAAAAGTTGTACAATTTGAGCAAATATCTCGAGACTTTTCAAAAATTGACTAATGATCCCTTTCAGAATACAGAGCAGCAACGCTTTTTCCAAACCGTGAACCTCTGGGGGCAGCACAACAATGCCAGTCCTGCAACCCAGGAGCTCACCATAAACCATCAGAAGTGTGATTGCTGCTCTGGATGTGTGCAGAGCTGAAGATAAGCTATGAGATTAGGCTCCTACAAGAAAAGCTAAAACAGTACATATCGTAGATAGGATCCGTAAAATAATGTCCAAACCTGCCCCCCAATCAATCCTCCCCTCCCCCAGCTCCGATAGGGCAGTTAGAACAAATCAAGACGTAACCTTAATCCTTGGTGAGACACAAAGCAGCCGATTTATTACTAACAGGACGTCTCTAACAGAAGATGAAGAAAATGTTGCTGCATATGGGGTAACGGTTTACACCCTTTAAGTTTATAAAGTTTCTCTGCACTTGACAAGGGGCCGTGATTCGAGATAGAGATGCAGCACTGAGAAGTGTGGGGTCTTTTCTTCCTTTCCAGGCTACTCTTACACCGTCTGTACATAGGGCAGGACGCGCCCCTGTATCTTCAGGAACGTAGGGTAAGGAACGCACGAGCGAGTCTGCAGAATATTCACCTCCTGCAGGGTCCTCCGCGCCTCAAGATACACATCAGATACACTTTTTCATCCAAAATATTGGATCCCCACGGAAGTCCCGGTACGGAGTCTGCAAGGAAAATCCAGTTCTTCTCTGATCTGCTGTTAGAAGAGATGGATGCGATGTGGGAGGAGGTGGTGGAGGAGGTGGTGGTGGAGGAGGTAGTGGTGGATGCTCAGAGCAGAGTCTAGGAGGAGGTGGTGGAGGCACGGAACAGGGTCCAGGAGGAGGTCGTGGAGGCATGGAGGACCGTCCAAAAGAAGGTGATGGCAGCATGGAGAAGGGTCCAGAAGGAGGTAGTGGAGATGTGGACGACCGTCCAGAAGGCAGCATGGAGCAGAGTCCAGGAGGAGGTGGTGGCATGGAAGAGGTTTCAGGAGTAGCCAGTGGACGAGGTGTGGAGCAGAGGTCAGGAAGAAGTGTTGTTGATGTTGGAATCTCGAAGCCGATGTAAGGAGCAGGTGAATGTGGTGATGTTGAAGGAGCGAAGCAGAGGTCTGGAGGAGGTGTGGACCAAGGTCCAGGAGCAGGTGATGGCGGAGATGCAGAGCAGAGGTTAGAAGCAGGTAGTAGAGGAGAAGTGCAGCAGAGGTCAGGAGCAAGTGGTGAAGTGGAGCAGAGGTCAGGAGGTGGTGGAGACATAGAGCAGAGGTCGGGAGCAGGTGGTGAAGTGCAGCAGAGGTCAGGAGGAGCAAGTGGTGGAGACGTGGAACAGCGGTCAGGAGGAGATGATGAAGACATGGAGCAGAGGTCAGGAGGAGGTGGCAGTGGTGGAGACATGGAGCAGAGGTCAGGAGGTAGTGGAGGAGATATAGAGCACAGATCAGGAGGAGGTGGTGGAGATGTGGAGTAGAAGTTAGGAAGAGGTGTCAAAAGTGGAGATATGGAACAAAGATCAGGACCAGTTGGTGATGTGGAGCAGAGGTCTGGAGCAGGTGAAGGAGACATGGAGCTGAGGTCAGGAGAAGGTGGTGATTGAGACATGGAGCCAAAGTCAGGAGCAGGTGGTGGTGGAGACCTGGAGGCGAGATTAGGAGCAGATGGTGGTGGAGACATGGAGCCGAGATTAGGAGCAGATGGTGGTGGAGACATGGAGCAGAGATTAGGAGCAGGTGGTGGTGGAGACATGGAGCAGAGATTAGGAGCAGGTGGTGGTGGAGAAATGGAGGCGAGATCAGGAGCAGGTGGTGGAGACATGGAGCCGAGATCAGGAACAGGTGCTGGTGGACACATGGAGCGGAGATCAGGAGCAGGTGGTGCTGGAAGCATGCGGCAGAGATCAGGAGCTGGAGTTGACAGTGGAGGTCCTGGAGATACAGGTGAGGAGATGGGGTAGTGGTGTGACACTGGGCTTGCGTTAGAGGCTGTCATCCTTTGGATCATGGCGGCAGGCAGCAGGCTGTTCAGACGGCCCATGTTGTGCACAGGCTCTGACAAGCGATACCCCAGGTGCTGGTAGAAGTGCTGCTTGTCATGGGTAGTCAGGTACATGTTCCGGAAACCTTTTTCTCTTGCGTACCTCTCAGTAGCCTCCATTAGCTTCCGGCCATAGCCTTTACCACGTAGTTCAGCGTGGACCACCACTGACTCCACAAACAGGCTGTTTGGGAGACCCACCACCCTACAAAGTCTGGCGTGACCCAGGACAGGGCCCTCTGGGGCCCCGATAAGCACCAGACAGACTGGGAACTCCTCCGAGGACTGCTCTAGGGAGTGCATACGAGCCCCCAGACTCCGCCGCCATGTTTGGTTCAGGAGCTCGGCACAGGATGCAGTGAGGTCCGGACGACGATGAAGGGGCACAAGCACAACATGGCCGGGAGCGGCCGCCCTGTCAGTAATAGGAAAGAGGAAGAGGCATGAAGAAGACATATAACGACCACAGCTGTCACCGCACAGGAGCAGAGAGGCCCCAATACTGACCCTGGGGAGGAAGGGGACGCCCAGTACTGTGTCCTCGTGTAGAATACGTGTACGGGAGGACCCAATACTGACCCTGGGGAGGAAGGGGACTCCCAATACTGTGTCCTCGGGAAGAATAAGTGTATGGGAGGCCCCAATAATGACCCTGGGGAGGAAGGGGACGCCTAGTATTGTGTCCTCGGGTAGAATAAGTGTATGGGAGGCCCCAATACTGACCCTGGGGTGGAAGGGGACGCCCAATACTGTGTCCTCAGGTAGAATAAGTGTACAGGGGTCCGTGTGCGCGCACACGTTACACATGGGGGTCCCGTGCACATGTTACGTTTGGGGGTCCCGTGCACAGTGCAAGTTACGTATGAGGGGTCCCATGCACACGTTACACATGGGGGGTCCCATGCGCACGTTACACATGGGGGGTCCCGTGTACATGTTACATATGGAGAGGTCCCGTGCACAATGCACGTTACGTATGGGGGGTTCTATGTACACGTTACGTATGGAGGGGTCCCATGCACACGTTACATATATGGGGGTCCCATGCATACGTTATATATGGGGGTCCTGTGTACACGTTACATATGGAGGGGTCCTGTGCACACGTTACATATATGAGGGTCCCGTGCATACATTATATATGGGGGGCCGTGCACACGTTACATATATGGGGGTCCTGTGCAGATGTTACATATATGGGGGTCCTGTGTACACGTTACTTATGGAGGGGTCCGGTGTAGATGTTACATATATGGGGGTCCCATGCACATGTTACATATATGGGGGTCCCGTGCATACGTTATATATGGGGGGCCGTGCACACGTTACATATATGGGGGTCCCGTGCATACATTACATATGGAGGGGTCCGGTGTAGATGTTACATATATGGGGGTCCTGTGCACACGTTACATATATGAGGGTCCCGTGCACATGTTATATATGGGGGTCTCTCGCCGTCGCCTCCGTACATTTTACATATGGAGGGGTCCTGTGTAGATGTTACATATATGGGGGTCCCGTGTAGCTGTTACATGTGAGGGTCTCCTCTCGCCGTCGCCTCCGTACATTTTACATATGGAGGGGTCCCGTGTAGATGTTACATATATGGGGGTCCCTTGTAGATGTTACATGTGGGGGTGTCTCTCTCGCCGTCGCCTCCGTACATTTTACATATGGAGGGGTCCCGTGTAGCTGTTACATATGGAGGGGTCCCGTGTAGATGTTACATATATGGGGGTCCCGTGTAGCTGTTACATGTGGGGGGTCTCTCTCCTCTCGCCTCCGCACATTTTACATATGGAGGGGTCCCGTGTAGCTGTTACATGTGGAGGGGTCCCGTGTAGATGTTACATATATGGGGGTCCCGTGTAGCTGTTACATATGGAGGGGTCCCGTGTAGCTGTTACATGTGGGGGTCTCGTGTAGATGTTACATGTGGGGGGGTCCCGTGTAGATGTTACATGTGGGGGGGTCCCGTGTAGCTGTTACATGTGGGGGTCCAGTGTAGCTGTTACATGTCGAGGGGTCCCGTGTAGATGTTACATATATGGGGGTCCCGTGTAGATGTTACATATATGGGGGTCCCGTGTAGATGTTACATATATGGGGGTCCCGTGTAGCTGTTACATGTGGAGGGGTCCCGTGTAGCTGTTACATGTGGAGGGGTCCCGTGTAGCTGTTACATGTGGGGGTCTCTCTGCCCCCGCCGTCGCCTCCGTACATTTTACATATGGAGGGGTCCCGTGTAGCTGTTACATGTGGAGGGGTCCCGTGTAGCTGTTACATGTGGGGGTCTCTCTGCCCCCGCCGTCGCCTCCGTACATTTTACATATGGAGGGGTCCCGTGTAGCTGTTACATATGGAGGGGTCCCGTGTAGCTGTTATATATGGAGGGGTCCCGTGTAGCTGTTACATGTGGGGGGGTCCCGTGTAGCTGTTACATGTGGGGGTCTCGTGTAGCTGTTACATATGTGGGGGTCCCGTGTAGCTGTTATATATGGAGGGGTCCCGTGTAGATGTTACATGTGGGGGGGTCCCGTGTAGCTGTTACATGTGGGGGTCTCGTGTAGCTGTTACATATGTGGGGGTCCCGTGTAGCTGTTATATATGGAGGGGTCCCGTGTAGATGTTACATGTGGGGGGGTCCCGTGTAGCTGTTACATATATGGGGGTCCCGTGTAGTTGTTACATGTGGGGGGTCCCGTGTAGCTGTTACATGTGGGGGTCCCGTGTAGCTGTTACATATATGGGGGTCCCGTGTAGCTGTTATATATGGAGGGGTCCCGTGTAGATGTTACATGTGGGGGGGGTCCCGTGTAGATGTTACATATATGGGGGTCCCGTGTAGTTGTTACATGTGGGGGGTCCCGTGTAGCTGTTACATATGGGGGGGTCCCGTGTAGATGTTACATGTGGGGGGTCCCGTGTAGCTGTTACATGTGGGGGGTCCCGTGTAGCTGTTACATGTGGGGGTCCCGTGTAGCTGTTACATGTGGGGGGGTCCCGTGTAGCTGTTACATGTGGGGGGTCCCGTGTAGCTGTTACATGTGGGGGGTCCCGTGTAGCTGTTACATGTGGGGGTCCCGTGTAGCTGTTACATGTGGGGGGGTCCCGTGTAGCTGTTACATGTGGGGGGGTCCCGTGTAGCTGTTACATGTGGGGGTCCCGTGTAGCTGTTACATGTGGGGGGGTCCCGTGTAGCTGTTACATGTGGGGGTCCCGTGTAGCTGTTACATGTGGGGGGGTCCCGTGTAGCTGTTACATGTGGGGGGTCCCGTGTAGCTGTTACATGTGGGGGGGTCCCGTGTAGCTGTTACATGTGGGGGTCCCGTGTAGCTGTTACGTGTGGGGGTCCCGTGTAGCTGTTACATGTGGGGGGGTCCCGTGTAGCTGTTACATGTGGGGGTCCCGTGTAGCTGTTACGTGTGGGGGTCCCGTGTAGCTGTTACATGTGGGGGGTCCCGTGTAGCTGTTACATGTGGGGGGGTCCCGTGTAGCTGTTACATGTGGGGGGGTCCCGTGTAGCTGTTACATGTGGGGGGGTCCCGTGTAGCTGTTACATGTGGGGGGGTCCCGTGTAGCTGTTACATGTGGGGGTCCCGTGTAGCTGTTACATGTGGGGGGGTCCCGTGTAGCTGTTACATGTGGGGGTCCCGTGTAGCTGTTACATGTGGGGGGGTCCCGTGTAGCTGTTACATGTGGGGGTCCCGTGTAGCTGTTACATGTGGGGGTCCCGTGTAGCTGTTACATGTGGGGGGGTCCCGTGTAGCTGTTACATATATGGGGGTCCCGTGTAGCTGTTACATATATGGGGGTCCCGTGTAGCTGTTACATGTGGGGGGTCCCGTGTAGCTGTTACATGTGGGGGTCTCTCGCCGTCGCCTCCGCACATTTGACCCTACTTGGACTCACCCGGCTTCTTCGCTTTCCTTCATGCGCGTCCAGATTTTCTGGCCAATCACATAACGTCACAGGGTCAGCTGGGATGAGCGCGGGGAATGCCGGGAGCTCTGGGGTTTTCAGTGTAACAGCCTGTGCGGCCACCAGAGGGAGTAGCGGGGCCGGGGGTGGGGTCCGTCTCTCCCAGCTCCGGTCCGCCCCGCCCACTGCGCCCCTGGTAACGGGCGGACATTGTGCGGTTCTCCCGCCGCTTTTAGTTTCTGTCAGGATGAGATTTTTCCCTCATTGGTCGGTTTGTGACTAGTGAGAGCCGCATTGTGAGGGGCGCCGCCTGACGTGTACCGGGAGCCGGTCTGAGGCTACAATCGCTGCAGTCCTGTCAGGCTGCAAGGCAAAAACTGGGGAAAAACAAATTTGTGTTTTCTCTGTCAGGCGTTTATTACCGGAGGGCGAGGCGTTTATTACCGGACGGCGAGGCGTTTATTACCGGACGGCGAGGCGTTTATTACCGGACGGCGAGGCGTTTATTACCGGAGGGCGAGACATTTATTACCGGAGGGCGAGGCGTTTATTACCGGATTGTGAGGCGTTTATTACCGGATTGTGAGGCGTTTATTACCGGAGGGCGAGGCGTTTATTACCGGAGGGCGAGGTGTTTATTACCGGACGGCGAGGCGTTTATTACCGGATTGTGAGGCGTTTATTACCGGATTGTGAGGCGTTTATTACCGGACGGCGAGGCGTTTATTACCGGACGGCGAGGCGTTTATTACCGGATTGTGAGGCGTTTATTACCGGAGGGCGAGACGTTTATTACCGGAGGGCGAGGCGTTTATTACCGGAGGGCGAGACGTTTATTACCGGAGGGCGAGGTGTTTATTACCGGAGGGCGAGGCGTTTATTACCGGAGGGCGAGGCGTTTATTACCGGACGGCGAGGCGTTTATTACCGGAGGGCGAGGCGTTTATTACCGGAGGGCGAGGCGTTTATTACCGGACGGCGAGGCATTTATTACCGGAGGGCGAGGCGTTTATTACCGGACGGCGAGACGTTTATTACCGGAGGGCGAGGCGTTTATTACCGGATTGTGAGGCGTTTATTACCGGAGGGCGAGGCGTTTATTACCGGACGGCGAGGCGTTTATTACCGGAGGGCGAGGCGTTTATTACCGGATTGTGAGGCGTTTATTACCGGAGGGCGAGGCGTTTATTACTGGACGGCGAGGCGTTTATTACCGGAGGGCGAGGCGTTTATTACCGGAGGGCGAGGCGTTTATTACCGGATTGTGAGGCGTTTATTACCGGAGGGCGAGACGTTTATTACCGGAGGGCGAGGCGTTTATTACCGGAGGGCGAGACGTTTATTACCGGAGGGCGAGGCGTTTATTACCGGAGGGCGAGGCGTTTATTACCGGAGGGCGAGGCGTTTATTACCGGAGGGCGAGGCGTTTATTACCGGACGGCGAGGCGTTTATTACCGGAGGGCGAGGCGTTTATTACCGGAGGGCGAGGCGTTTATTACCGGACGGCGAGGCGTTTATTACCGGACGGCGAGGCGTTTATTACCGGACGGCGAGACGTTTATTACCGGATTGTGAGGCGTTTATTACCGGAGGGCGAGACATTTATTACCGGAGGGCGAGGCGTTTATTACCGGAGGGCGAGGTGTTTATTACCGGACGGCGAGGCGTTTATTACCGGAGGGCGAGGCGTTTATTACCGGAGGGCGAGGCATTTATTACCGGACGGCGAGGTGTTTATTACCGGATTGTGAGGCGTTTATTACCGGATTGTGAGGCGTTTATTACCGGAGGGCGAGGCGTTTATTACCAGAGGGCGAGGTGTTTATTACCGGATTGTGAGGCGTTTATTACCGGATTGTGAGGCGTTTATTACCGGACGGCGAGGCGTTTATTACCGGACGGCGAGGCGTTTATTACCGGAGGGCGAGACGTTTATTACCAGATTGTGAGGCGTTTATTACCGGATTGTGAGGCGTTTATTACCGGAGGGCGAGGCGTTTATTACCGGACGGCGAGGCGCTTATTACCGGATTGTGAGGCGTTTATTACCGGAGGGCGAGGCGTTTATTACCGGAGGGCGAGGCGTTTATTACCGGAGGGCGAGGCGTTTATTACCGGAGGGTGAGACGTTTATTACCGGAGGGCGAGGCGTTTATTATCGGAGGGCGAGGCGTTTATTACCGGAGGGCGAGCGGTTATTACCGGACGGCGAGGCGTTTATTACCGGAGGGCGAGGCGTTTATTACCGGACGGCGAGGCGTTTATTACCGGACGGCGAGGCGTTTATTACCGGACGGCGAGGCGTTTATTACCGGACGGCGAGGCGTTAATTACCGGATGGCGAGGCGTTTATTACCGGATGGCGAGGCGTTTATTACCGGATGGCGAGGCGTTTATTACCGGATGGTGAGGCGTTTATTACCGGATGGTGAGGCGTTTATTACCGGACGGCGAGGCGTTTATTACCGAACGGCGAGGCGTTAATTACCGGATGGCGAGGCGTTTATTACCGGATGGCGAGGCGTTTATTACCGGATGGTGAGGCGTTTATTACTGGATGGCGAGGCGTTTATTACCGGATGGTGAGGCGTTTATTACCGGACGGCGAGGCGTTTATTACCGAACGGCGAGGCGTTAATTACCGGATGGCGAGGCGTTTATTACCGGACGGCGAGGCGTTTATTACCGGACGGCGAGGCGTTTATTACCGGACGGCGAGGCGTTTATTACCGGACGGCGAGGCGTTTATTACCGGAGGGCGAGACGTTTATTACCGGAGGGCGAGGCGTTTATTACCGGAGGGCGAGGCGTTTATTACCGGAGGGCGAGGCGTTTATTACCGGACGGCGAGGCGTTAATTACCGGATGGCGAGACATTTATTACCGGACGGCGAGACATTTATTACCGGATTGTGAGGCGTTTTCTGCTTCTCTGTGTGATCGACTGAGGGAGAAATCGGGTTTGCTGTGAACCGCGTTGCTGGTGATAATCGCTGGCTGTTTTCTGCAGCTTCTCACTTTCGTCTCCATCCTGACGGCCACAACGCGGTTTTCTTATTTTGTGCCTCACACTTGTAATGAGCCGCGCTGTTGGCTGTAACGGGAGGCGCAGTGTGAGGATAGCGCTGAACTACCACCCTCATCATGTGCCTGGTCCGCACCCCTCCCAGGTGAGCAGATTCTACTCCTCCGTCTCTTCTCATCAGGACTTCACCATGGAGCCGACATCGTGTCTTCTAGTTCTCTCCGGACACAGGAAACTTGTGATGAGTGTGAACCGCGTGATAACACCATGTACCCCAAAACATCGAGACTGTCACATATCTGGTCACACGACGGAGACCTCTGTGTGCGTCCAGCATCCGCAGCCTCAGGGTATGTGCCCACGATCAGGAATGGCAGCGTCCAAACCAAGGCTGTGTTCTACATTAGAAGCACAGTGGATGGATTTATAGAAATCTCCTGCTATTTATCGCTGCGCTGCAGGTTTATGAGCCGCAGCATGCCAATTTCTACACAGAATGTATTGGACGTGGTAACTCCACATTGTTCAGTGACCACAGGTGGATTTACCTGTGTGATTAGAACGCCGCGAAAATACCCTGCGTCCAAAGCGCTACTAGCTCCTGATCGTGGGAACGTAGCCTAACAGACGGCACAAATCCTGAGCCGCAACGTGAAGCCTGAGATCGCATCGTATCGTCACGTGACCGTACACGAGGTGACTAGAGAATGAGAGTAAGCAGAAGAGTGACTGCAGCTCTGGCTGTGACTGGAGGCTAAGACATTATGTAATCACAGATTAGTGAGTGCAGCTCTGGAAGATATGGCATGATGTAACAGCAGAATAAAGACTGCAGCTCGACGTGACTGGAGAATAAGACAGGATGTAAGAGCAGAATAGTGACTGCAGCTCTGGGGGTGACTGGAGGATAAGACACAATGTAACAGCAGAATACTGAGTGCAGCTCTGGAGGATAAGGCATGATGTAACAGCAGAATAGTGACTGCAGCTCTGGAGGATAAGACATGATGTAACAGCAGAATAGTGAGTGCAGCTCTGGAGGATAAGACACGATGTAACAGCAGAATAGTGACTGCAGCTCTGGAGGATAAGACATGATGTAACAGAATAGTGACTGCAGCTCTGGAGGTGACTGGAGGATAAGACAGCAGAATAGTGACTGCAGCAGCTCTGGGTTTGACTGGAGGATAAGACAGCAGAATAGTGACAGCAGCTCTTGAGGTGACTGGAGGATATGACAGCAGAATAGTGACTGCAGCTCTGGGTGTGACTGGAGGATAAGACAGCAGAATAGTGACAGCAGCTCTTGAGGTGACTGGAGGATAAGAGCAGAATAGTGACGCAGCTCTGGAGGTGACTGGAGGACAGGTGCCCACAATCAGTCACACCCTGCTAGGAGCAGCACCTGTCTTGTGAGCTCCAGCACTTCCAGCAGGAGGCCCAGAGTCGGCCTCTCTTCTCCCCAGGGAGAGGCAGGCTTCCTGGGAGGCCGGCATGGCTTCCCAGGCTTCTGTTCCCCGGTCTGTGCCGGCGGGGGACAGAGAGCAGCAGCAGCAACCGGCCCAAGAGGGACTGAGGAGGTCGGGACGGGTGAGAAGAAACATACCCACCTACTCCAACCCTGAGACGGCTCATCGTCCGCCCAGAGAGGGAGACAGGGGCACCCCAGGACCCAGGAAGGAGAGCCCAGGAACATCCTGGGGGGAGAGGAGCTCCGGCGAGTCCACGAGTACCTTCTCCTCCCGAGTGGTCGCCATGCTACGTGAGTACGAGAACGCCGGCAAAGCACTGACCGGGCTGAAGGAGGAGCTGCGGGTGGCTCGGGTCCTGAACACCCGAGCCTCTAACAAGGAGAAACCCGTGACCTCCCAGAGGTTCAGAGCCCTCAGAGATGAGGTGGCCCGGTTAGTGCTCCTCCGGGAGGGGATTGAGAAAAGCGCAGGTCCCTTCCTGGAGAGGTTTAAGAACCAGCGGCGGTTCTCAGAAATGAAGGGGTTAAATACCTCAGGAGAGCCGCCAGCCGGCGTCCTAAGTGACGAGGAGGAGGAGGAGGACGCCGATGTGGTTGTGACTGGAGTCCTACAAGCTGGAACCAGCCGGGAGAGTGAGTCGCAGAGCCGACAACAGGGAAGCGGCCTCCCGGCACGGCAGAGGACTCCGACAGCACAGGCTGGAGTGTCAGCGGAGGAAGAGGAGGAGGGCGGTCTGCTACAGGAGATGCGACAGCTGGAGTCTCCAGTGAACCTGGACCGCTTTTCCTTTGGTGAGGACGAGCCAGCAGAGGAAACAAAGAAGAGGAAGAAGACAACGAAGGAGACCGCACGGGAGGTGGTGAGTTACAGATATGTACTGATGGATGATGTTACACCTACCACCTCCTGTGTAAACCCCACCAAACCTAAAGGCACGGGCTCTGCAGTGGGTCCGGGGCATAGGCAAGGTGGGGAGAGGAGGAGGACGTCCGGCGGTGCTGCCGTCTGTGCGGGGAACAGTGCAGGGGGCGAGGCTGTGGAGGTACTCATGGCGCCGGACATAGGGGACCCCGAGGAGTTTCCCTCCCTGCCCTCTGCGGCTAAGCCGGTTATCACCGGGGCTGAGGGGGGCAAGGGGGATGTCCACGCCGTTGCGAAAGGGGGACGGTGTGGGCAGACACCATCCCTGCTCACTACGGCTGAGACGGCCGACGCCGGGGCTGTGGGGGGCAGGTCCAAGAAACTTGGTGCGGCGAAAGGGGGGTGCACTGTTGTGACAGGGGCGCAGTGCGCCTCAACAGAGAAGAGGCACGCGGCTGCGACAGGAGAGCAGCGAGTCCAAAAAGGACAAAAAAAGCAGGACACATCATCTGCAGGGAACACTGGGCGTCCTGCTGCGACGGGGGGACAAAGTGCTCCAGCACCCAAACGTGACACCAGGACCCCGAAGTCTGTGGGTGCGGGGCAGGCGGCGCCCCCCAACAGGCAGCGGGCCCAGAATAATAAAATACAAACTGCTGCAGTGGGGGGGCAAGGTGCTCCAGAGACACAACAGAGCACCAATCAAGGGAAACCGGGTGTGGTGCTGCACCCCTCCCCCGGTCCAGCAGGTGTGAGTGCAGAGAAGCCAGACACAAGTGAGGAAGGAATGGATGTTACTGTGGAAGGTGCAGAGAACACTGGGAAAAATGGTGGTGACAATACTGGTAATAAAGTGACGGGAAGTGGTGGCAATGGTAAGGGGAATGATGGCAGTAGTAGTGGAGTGAATGGTGGGAGTAGTGGTGGAGTGAATGATGGGAGTAGTGGTGGAGTGAATGATGGGAGTAGTGGTGGAGTGAATGGTGGGAGTAGTGGTGGAGTGAATGGTGGGAGTAGTGGTGGAGTGAATGGTGGGAGTAGTGGTGGAGTGAATGATGGGAGTAGTGGTGGCGTGAATGATGGGAGTAGTAGTGGAGTGAATGGTGGGAGTAGTGGTGGAGTGAATGATGGGAGTAGTGGTGGAGTGAATGGTGGGAGTAGTGGTGGAGTGAATGGTGGGAGTAGTAGTGGAGTGAATGGTGGGAGTAGTGGTGGAGTGAATGATGGGAGTAGTGGTGGAGTGAATGGTGGGAGTAGTGGTGGAGTGAATGGTGGGAGTAGTGGTGGAGTGAATGGTGGGAGTAGTGGTGGAGTGAATGATGGGAGTAGTGGTGGCGTGAATGATGGGAGTAGTGACGTTGCCAATGATGGGAGTAGTGGCGGAGTGAATGAGGAGAGCTTTACTGGTGTTGGTGGAGGGGAAGCAGGTAGTGGTCCCGCTGCCCCCCCAGCGGTGGCAGGGGCTTCAGCCCCAAGCTATTCAGGAGCTGTCACTGCTGGGGGTAGTAGTGCGCCCTTGTCTGGTGACCCTGAGGATGGTGACTTGCAACAGCGCTTCCTGGACGCCCTGAGGAAAGGGGAGAGTTCTATCAATGTAGAGGGGAGGGAGGTTGATCTGTCTTTCTGGATAGAGAGACACGTGTTATGGTTTCCAATGGCAAGGAAACATCAGAAGCATAGAATAAACGGACAAGCTCTCGGGTGATGGAAACTAGAGCTGACCGCGATGCTAAACCTACAAACCACACTAGAAGTAGCCAGGGGGCATTCCTGCGTTGTCTCTAGATGCCGCGCGCCAGCCGGAGAACTAACTACCCCTGGTAGAAGAAAACACAGTCCTGGCTTGCCTCCCGAGAATGTCCCCACAGGAGATAGCAGCCCCCCACATATAATAACGGTGAGAGCAGATGAAAAGACACACGTAGTATGAAAGCAGATTTAGCACAGAGAGGCCCGCTAACTAAATAGCAGAAAGATACAACAGAGGACTTCGCGGTCAGCTGCAAAACCCTTCAAAACACCATCCTGAAATTACCTTAACTCATGTGACAACTCATGCCACTGGAGTGGTAATTTCAGCCCAACAAGAGCTTCCAGCTGCAGAGATTCACATAAGTGCAAACTGGACAAAACATACAAAAATTGACTTAAGGACTAAAGTGTCCAACTTAGCTGAGCAGAAAACTGGGAGCAGGAACATGCAACAGAATCACTCTGGATACATTGATGGCCAGCATTAGAATGACTGAGGAGCAAGGTTAAATAGGATACTCCCACATCCTGATAGGAACAGGTGAACTGAAGGCAAAGCTTGCAGGACACCAGTACCACAAGAGACCACCGGGGGAGCCCACGAACCGAATCACAACAGTACCCCCCCCTTAAGGAGGGGGCACCGAACCCTCACAAGAACCACCAGGGCGATCTGGATGAGCCCTATGAAAGGCACGGACCAAATCAGAAGCATGAACATCAGAAGCTGTAACCCAAGAATTATCCTCTTGACCGTAGCCCTTCCATTTCACCAGATATTGAAGTCTCTGTCTGGAAACACGGGAGTCCAAGATTTTCTCCACCACGTACTCCAATTCACCCTCAACCAGCACAGGAGCAGGAGGCTCAACAGAAGGCACAAGTGGTACCTCATACCTTCGCAATAATGACCGATGGAAGACATTATGGATAGCAAAGGATGCTGGGAGGTCCAAACGAAAAGACACAGGGTTAAGAATTTCCAAAATCTTATAAGGACCGATGAACCGAGGCTTAAACTTAGGAGAAGAGACCCTCATAGGGACAAAACGGGAGGACAACCACACCAAGTCCCCAACACGAAGACGAGGACCAACACGACGATGGCGATTAGCAAAACGTTGAGTCTTCTCCTGGGACAACTCCAAATTGTCCACCACCTGCCCCCAAATACGATGCAACCTATCCACCATGGTATCCACTCCAGGACAATCCGAAGACTCCACCTGACCAGATGAAAAACGAGGATGGAACCCTGAATTGCAAAAGAAAGGGGAGACCAAAGTGGCAGAACTGGCCCGATTATTAAGGGCAAACTCAGCCAACGGCAAAAAGGAGACCCAGTCATCCTGATCAGCAGACACGAAACACCTCAAATAAGTCTCCAAGGTCTGATTAGTACGTTCCGTCTGGCCATTTGTCGAATGCAGACGAAAAAGACAAATCAATGCCCATCCTGGCACAAAACGCCCGCCAAAATCTGGACACAAACTGGGATCCCCTGTCGGAAACGATATTCTCCGGAATACCATGCAGCCGAACCACATTCTGAAAAAACAGGGGCACCAACTCAGATGAGGAAGGCAGCTTGGGCAAGGGCACCAAATGAACCATCTTAGAAAAGCGGTCACACACCACCCAAATGACGGACATCTTCTGAGAAACAGGGAGATCAGAAATAAAATCCATAGAGATGTGTGTCCAAGGCCTCTTAGGAACAGGCAAGGGCAACAACAACCCACTAGCCCGAGAACAACAAGGCTTGGCCCGAGCACAAACATCGCAAGACTGCACAAAAGTACGCACGTCCCGAGACAGGGAAGGCCACCAGAAGGACCTAGCCACCAAATCTCTGGTACCAAAAATTCCCGGATGACCTGCCAACGCAGAAGAATGAACCTCCGAGATGACTCTATTGGTCCACTCATCCGGCACAAACAATCTACCAGGCGGACAACGATCAGGCCGATCCGCCTGAAACTCTTGTAAAGCACGTCGCAGGTCTGGGAAGACAGCAGACAATATCACCCCATCCTTAAGTATACCCGTAGGTTTAGAATCACCAGGGGAATCAGGTTCAAAACTCCTAGAAAGGGCATCCGCCTTCACATTCTTAGTACCTGGCAGATACGAAACCACAAAATTAAACCGGGAGAAAAACAACGACCAGCGCGCCTGTCTAGGATTCAGACGTCTGGCCGACTCAAGATAAATCAAATTTTTGTGATCAGTCAAGACCACCACCTGATGTTTAGCACCCTCAAGCCAATGACGCCACTCCTCGAATGCCCACTTCATCGCCAAAAGCTCCCGATTACCGACGTCATAATTTCGCTCGGCGGGCGAAAATTTTCGAGAAAAGAACGCACAAGGTCTCATCACTGAACAATCTGAACTTTTCTGCGACAAAACCGCCCCCGCTCCGATCTCGGAAGCATCAACTTCCACCTGAAAAGGAAGAGAAACATCAGGCTGGCACAACACCGGAGCAGAAGAAAAACGGCGCTTAAGCTCCCGAAAGGCCTCCACAGCAGCAGGAGACCAATCTGCAACATCAGCACCCTTTTTAGTCAAATCAGTCAAAGGCCTGACAACACTAGAAAAACCAGTTATGAATCGACGATAAAAGTTAGCAAAGCCCAAAAATTTCTGAAGGCCCTTAAGAGAAGTCGGTTGCGTCCAGTCACAAATAGCCCGAACCTTCACAGGATCCATCTCAATAGAAGAGGGGGAAAAAATGTACCCCAAAAAAGAAATCTTCTGAACCCCAAAAACACACTTTGAACCTTTAACAAACAGAGAATTGGTCCGCAAAACCTGAAAAACCCTCCTAACTTGTTGAACATGAGATTCCCAGTCATCCGAAAAAATCAAGATATCGTCCAAATACACAATCATAAATTTATCCAGATATTCACGGAAAATATTGTGCATAAAAGACTGAAAGACCGAAGGGGCATTTGACAGACCAAAAGGCATCACCAAATACTCAAAATGGCCCTCGGGCGTATTAAATGCGGTTTTCCACTCATCCCCCTGCTTAATTCGCACCAAATTATACGCACCGCGAAGATCAATCTTAGAGAACCACTTCGCCCCCTCAATGCGAGCAAATAAATCTGTCAGCAATGGCAAAGGATATTGATACTTGACTGTGATCTTATTCAAGAGTCTATAATCAATACAAGGTCTCAAAGAACCATCACTTTTAGCTACGAAAAAGAACCCCGCTCCAAGAGGAGACGAAGAAGGACGAATATGTCCCTTTTCCAAGGACTCCCTAATATACTCTCGCATGGCAGCATGTTCAGGTACAGACAGATTGAATAGACGACCCTTAGGAAATTTACTGCCAGGGATCAAATCTATGGCGCAATCGCAATCTCTGTGAGGAGGAAGAGAATTAAGAGTAGATTCCTCAAAAACCTCACGATAATCAGACAAAAACTCAGGAATTTCAGAGGGAATAGATGAAGCAATGGAGACCAAAGGTGTGTCCCCATGATTTCCCTGACATCCCCAGCTTAGTACAGACATTGTTTTCCAATCAAGGACTGGGTTATGAGTTTGCAACCATGGCAATCCCAGCACCAACACATCATGTAGATTATACAGTACAAGGAAGCGAATCACCTCTTGATGGTCTGGAGTCATACGCATAGTCACTTGTGTCCAGTATTGTGGTTTATTACTAGCCAATGGTGTAGAATCAATACCCTTTAAAGGTATAGGAACTTCCAGAGGCTCTAGATCAAACCCACAGCGCCTGGCAAAGGACCAATCCATAAGACTCAAAGCGGCGCCAGAATCCACATACGCATCCGCAACAATAGAAGATAACGAACAAATTAGAGTTACAGACAAAATAAACTTGGACTGCAAAGTGCCAATAGCAGAGGATTTATCAACTTTCTTTGTTCGTTTAGAGCATGCTGATATAACATGAGTAGAATTTCCACAATAGAAGCACAAATGATTTTTGCGCCTGTAAATCTGTCGTTCGCTTCTGGACAGAAAGCTATCACATTGCATACTCTGTGGTGCCTCTTCAGAAGACACCGCCAACTGGTGCACAGGTTTGCGTTCCCGTAAACGCCGATCAATCTGAATTGCCATTGTCATGGACTCATTCAGACCAGTAGGCGCAGGAAACCCCACCATTACGTCTTTTACAGCATCAGAGAGACCTTCTCTGAAAATTGCCGCCAGAGCGCACTCATTCCACTGAGTAAGCACAGACCATTTTCGAAATTTTTGGCAATATATTTCGGCTTCATCTTGCCCCTGAGAGAGGGCTATTAGGGCTTTCTCAGCCTGAATCTCCAAATTTGGTTCCTCATAAAGCAACCCCAAAGCCAGAAAAAACGCATCCACATTGAGCAACGCAGGATCCCCTGGTGCCAATGAAAATGCCCAATTTTGGGGGTCACCCCGCAGTAAAGAAATAACAATTTTTACTTGCTGGGCAGGATCTCCAGCAGAATGAAATCTCAGCGAAAGAAACAATTTACAATTGTATTTAAAATTTAGAAAACAAGATCGATCTCCAGAAAAAAACTCCGGTATAGGAATTTTAGGTTCAGACCGAGGAGCATGTAACAAAAAATCTTGTATATTCTGAACTTTAGAGGCAAGATTATTCAAATTGGTAGCCAGACTCTGGGGATCCATATTTCAACAGATAAAGTCTGAGCCATTCAGGGGTTAAGAGGAGAGGAAAAAGGAGACTGCAATTAGAGCTGGAGTGCAACTTCAGAGGAAGGAAAAAAAAAAAAAAGGTTTCACACAGTTCCTTTTCTCTCCTGCTTCAGCCTATAGATTAAACATTTGGGCTGGCCATACTGTTATGGTTTCCAATGGCAAGGAAACATCAGAAGCATAGAATAAACGGACAAGCTCTCGGGTGATGGAAACTAGAGCTGACCGCGATGCTAAACCTACACACCACACTAGAAGTAGCCAGGGGGCATTCCTGCGTTGTCTCTAGATGCCGCGCGCCAGCCGGAGAACTAACTACCCCTGGTAGAAGAAAACACAGTCCTGGCTTGCCTCCAGAGAATGTCCCCACAGGAGATAGCAGCCCCCCACATATAATAACGGTGAGAGCAGATGAAAAGACACACGTAGTATGAAAGCAGATTTAGCACAGAGAGGCCCGCTAACTAAATAGCAGAAAGATACAACAGAGGACTTTGCGGTCAGCTGCAAAACCCTTCAAAACACCATCCTGAAATTACCTTAACTCATGTGACAACTCATGCCACTGGAGTGGTAATTTCAGCCCAACAAGAGCTTCCAGCTGCAGAGATTCACATAAGTGCAAACTGAACAAAACATACAAAAATTGACTTAAGGACTAAAGTGTCCAACTTAGCTGAGCAGAAAACTGGGAGCAGGAACATGCAACAGAATCACTCTGGATACATTGATGGCCAGCATTAGAATGACTGAGGAGCAAGGTTAAATAGGATACTCCCACATCCTGATAGGAACAGGTGAACTGAAGGCAAAGCTTGCAGGACACCAGTACCACAAGAGACCACCGGGGGAGCCCACGAACCGAATCACAACAGACACGGTCTTTCCGCCTTCCGAGATAGAGGGGCAGAGACTGTCTGGTCTCTGCCGACACCGGGGCAGAGGAGTAACCGTAGGAACGAGGCCCGTCTCCAGTGGGTAAGCAAGGATGCCTGTCCTGATCGGTCAAAGGTTGCTGAGCTCCTGCTGGGGATGGGCTTCGTGGCATATGACATCTTCGCCTTGATTCATCCCTATGGGACCTCCTACTTCGATGTCAGCTTCGTGAGACCGGAGGGCCTTGAGCTTTTTTGGTCTCGCCATGAGCTGGCTCGGGGTCGCCCCGAATGGCAGGGTTTCCACACTGTAGCATTATCCCGCCAGAATTCGGTCAGGAAGGTGACCGTTTTGACCAGTAACGAGTCACTTTCCTGTGTCGACATCTCCACATGGGTTGGACGATACGGCGACATCGTCGGTATTCCTGAAAAGACCCTCGACGAGCATGGTATCTGGTCAGGAGCCTGGACCTTCATGGTAAAATTGAAGGTTTCAGGAAACACCGTTACCCATATCCCTTCCTCAACATTTTTGGGGAGGGACAGGATCTTGATTTTCTACCGGGGGCAGCCTAAGGTCTGTCACAGGTGCGGCAGCCCCACACACTTCAGTGCGCAGTGTACCACCCAGAAATGAGCACTGTGTGGGGACCTCGGCCATCTTGCTGCTACATGTGGCAGGATTAGGTGTAACTTGTGTGGTGACCTCGGTCACCCGTTCAGTCGCTGTCCGCGTTCCTTTGCCAATGCGGTCCTGAAAGCGGCGAGTGCGGGACAGGCGAAAGCCGGGACTAATCTCGCCGGTGAAGGGACCAGTAGAGGCGGAGGAGGCAGGGAACCGGTGAGGAGCAGGCTGCCGCCATCCAATATCAGGCGGCAGGAGCAGCGCCATGGGAACAGGGAGCAGGGAGTAATGACCCTAAACTCTGACCCGGGTGCTTCATTTGCAGCTGAGGATCCTAAAGACGGCGAATTGAACGAGGAAGTCAAGAGACTTGAAAGGGAGGAGCAAAAGGACGCCATGTCTGCCCAGGAACCTTCATCCGGTGACAGTCTGGATGAGGGAGAGGGGGAGTGGTCACAGCAAAAGAAAAAGGGTAACAGGAAAACAACTAAGGATAAGAGGAGGTCCGGGCCTCGAGCCTCCTCCTTGGAGTGCGACCCCTCTGACTCCGTAGCCCTGATCCAGGTGCCATTGGAAGGTCCAGCCGCCCCCCCTCTGGTGGATCTCTCTAACCGGTTCCGGGCCCTCCAGGACTCCCCTCCAGAGGGGGGCGATGGGGACCCGGGGCGGAGGTTGCGGACAACGTTGTTGGGGCTCAGGAGGTCGCTGGGTCTTCTCAGGGGGCATATACAAAGCCTTCTGGAGGGGGGACTAACTCAGGACCACCAGACAAGGGGCAGAGTGTATGTAAGGAGAGAATGGATGAGTCTGTTTGTCTTAAGCGCACTAAAAACTCATCATTGTCAGAGGAAGAGGGTGAAACTGTTGGGGGTGGGAAAAAAAAGGCTATCTAATTCAATCAATCATGATGGCGGCACCCACCCCATTGACGCTGGCAACCATTAATGTTGCCAGCATAAAGTCAGAAGCGGCAAGGTACACGGCCTTTCATTTTCTCGGCCAACTTGACACCGACATTTTGATTTTGCAGGAGACCAGGTTGACTGACCTATCAACCATGCATAAAGCAAGGCGGGAGTGGAGGCACGGGCCCTCCTACTGGTCTCTTGCGGCTGAGCCGTATAGCGGGGTGGCGGTCCTTTTTAAGACCGCAGCGGTTGAATGCAGACGATTGATCGAGTTAGAAATGGGGAGATGCTTGATCATAGATGTCTCCATGGGGGGACAGGAGCTTCGGCTCATTAACATCTACGGTCCCCAGTCCAAGTGGGACCGCAAGTGTCTCTTCATGAAGATCAAACCTTACTTATTTTTGAGTCGGCAGGTGGTCTTTGGAGGGGATTTCAACAAAGTCACGAGACCCTGTGATAGAGGAGATTCCAGAGACTGGCTGGCTTACGATTGCGTCGTGCTAAATAGGATAGTAAGTGAGGCACGCCTGGTGGATGTCCACATCTGGCACAACACAGGCCACGCGGGGTTCACCTTTTTCAGAGGTAGTCAGTGCAGGTCTAGGTTAGACAGGTTTTATTTGAAGGAGGAGGCCGTTTCCTCGCCGTTGTCGGTTGTGGAGGTGGAATTCTCCGATCATTGTTTGATTATGTTTTCTCTGAGCGTTACAGAGACTCCTCGGATGGGAAGAGGTTATTGGAAGCTGAATTCGTCACTCCTTGAGGAAGAAGCTGTAAGACGGTCCTTTGAGGAATTTCTTCAGAGCCAGGTACCGCTGCTGGGCCTAAGTAACACTAAGTCTGAGTGGTGGGAGATGTTCAAACATCGGGTGGCGAGATTCTTCCGGCAACTCTCGAACCTCAGAAGCCTGAACCGGGATCGCCTGTATCAGAGCCTGAGGAGGAAACTTGAGCATCTTGTCTCGACTGGGGGTAGCCGCGAGGCGATCTCCAGTGTGAAATCCTTGCTAAAGAGGTGTCAGTACGATAGGCACGCATCTTTGGTTTTTGAGAGGGACTATGGGAAGTACTACTCGCCCGACCCTTACAGAAGCTGCAAGATGTCAGTGAATAGTAAGATAGTGACAGGGCTGATGGACAGTACGGGATCCCTGAGAAGGTCCAGATCAGGGATCTTGGAGGTCGTCAGTTCATACTACTCGCACCTCTTGGGAAGGAAGGAACTGGATCGTGACAGGATGTCGGCTTTCCTGGCTGAAGCTGTTTCTGAGCCAGGGGCTGACCTCTCGCTGGGCGGTTTGGCAGAAGCGATCAAAGAAGAGGAAGTGAGACTGGCGATCGATGGGCTCCGACCCAAAAAATCGCCAGGTCCGGATGGCTTAACAACCGAGTTCTTTAAGACCTTTAGGGACTCCTTGGTCCCCCCTCTTGACTCAGGTGTTTAATGAGTGTCTCTCCTCGGGCACTCTGCCGAGATCATTAAGGAGGTCGGCTTTGATCATTTTGTCAAAGGGTAAGGACCCGTCACGCATTGAGAATTGACGTCCCATATCACCTCAATGTGGACAGGAAGGTTTTGGCTAAGATACCCTTCAACAGGCTGGTGAAGTTTGCACCGCGGCTCCTTTCGGAGGCCCAGCACTGTTGCGTTCCTGGCCGTAGCACTTTCAGTGCTGTTCTGGGTGTCCGAGAGGCCGTGGAGCGGGGCAGGGCGGGCCTTTGGAAGGGGTTCTTGCTGACCCTGGATCAGGCAAAAGCCTTTGATCAGGTCAACCACGAGTACCTCTGGTCCACTCTTTTGAGGTATGGTCTGCCTGGAGGGTTTGTGGACTGGCTTAAGACTTTGTACGCAGGGGCTGAGACTTTCCCTCGGGTAAACGGGTGGATTGGACAACCTTTCAGGGTGGGATCTGGTGTCCGCCAGGGCTACCCTCTTAGCCCTTTGCTTTACGCGTTTGCGATCAATCCCTTCATCAGAAGGGTTGATTGTGGACCGTTGGCGGGGGTGGGGATGGGCGGTTTGGCGCCAGAGGCTATCTTGAGGGTAGTGGCCTACGCGGACGACGTTACCGTTTTTGTTTCTTCGCAAGAGGTGGTGATGTCAGAAGTGGAGAGCTACTCGGAGGCATCTGGGTCCAAGGTCAACCAGGACAAGTGTGAGAGTCTCTGGCTGGGAGGCGGGGATCCCACGTTTCATCTTCCAGACACCCTCCCCGAACCCCAAGAACATGCCAAAGTCCTAGGCATCGAATTTGGCCAGGGTGATTACCCCACGAAAAACTGGGAAGGCAGAATCAAAGGTGTCGCCCAAAGAGTGGACCAATGGAAGGGTTGGTCTTTGACCCTGAGGGAAAGGGTTGACCTGTGCAAAGCTTTCCTGCTCCCCTTGCTAATCTACCTGGGCAGCGTCTGTGTCTTGCCGGAGCCTCTCTGGACACGGGTCTACAGTCTGTTCTTCCAGATGTTATGGGGGAATAGACTAAACCTAGTCAAACGGGAGGTCACTTATCGCACGAGGAGACTAGGGGGGTTGAATATGGTAAACCCCGTGGTGTTCCTAGTGAACACCTTTTTGAATGTTAACGTGGCAAACCTCTGGAAAGAGAGGGCTCCTCCGTGGGTATTCTCCTGCAAGGGATGGTTTCAGCCTTCCTTCCAGGAATGGGAGACGGGGAAGATTGAAGGATCTTCGCACACCGCACGGGCATCTCCCGGCTTATGTTACCCCGGTTCTGAAGATGATGCGCCGGTGGGGTCTGGGAATGTGGGAAGTGAAGTCCCTCCCGAGGAAACTCCTCGACATGCGGGTCTTGCTTTCGCATTTTCAGAGACCATTGGTCCTCAAGGAGTGTCCGAGTCGGGATCTAGAGGTTGGGTTAAGTTTGTTAAATTCTAGCAGGATCCCCAAGAAGTATTGGGACTTGACTTGGCGCTGCTTCCAAGGTAAGTTGTATGTGAGGGACAATTTGAAGCACAGGAGCTCCGTGTACAGGAATTGTCCCCGTGAGGCTTGCGCTACCATGCTGGAAAGCATGGAGCACTTCCTGCTTCATTGTCCCTTTAACCCCTTCATGACCTTGCCGTTTTTTGCAATTCTGACCAGTGTCCCTTTATGAGGTAATAACTCAGGAACGCTTCAACGGATCCTAGCGATTCTGAGATTGTTTTTTCGTGACATATTGGGCTTCATGTTAGTGGTAAATTTAGGTCGATAATTTCTGAGTTTATTTGTGAAAAAAACGCAATTTTCACATTTTGAATTTTTATTCTGGTAAACCAGAGAGTTATGTGACACAAAATAGTTAATAAATAACGTTTCCCACATGTCTACTTTACATCAGCACAATTTTGGAAACAATTTTTTTTTTCGCTAGGAAGTTATAAGGGTTAAAATTTGACCAGTGATTTCTCATTTTTACAACAAAATTTACAAAACCATTTTTTTTAGGGACCACCTCACATTTGAAGTCATTTTGAGGGTTCTATATGGCTGAAAATACCCAAAAGTGACACCATTCTAAAAACTGCACCCCTCAAGGTGCTCAAAACCACATTCAAGAAGTTTATTAACCCTTCAGGTGTTTCACAGCAGCAGAAGCAACATGGAAGTAAAAAATGAACATTTAACTTTTTAGTCACAAAAATGATCTTTTAGCAACAATTTTTTTATTTTCCCAGCGGTAAAAGGAGAAACTGGACCACAGACGTTGTTGTCCAATTTGTCCTGAGTACGCTGATACCTCATATGTGGGGGTAAACCCATGTTTGGGCGCACGGCAGGGCTCGGAAGGGAAGGAGCGCCATTTGACTTTTTGAAAAATTGGCTCCAATCTTTAGCGGACACCATGTCACGTTTGGAGAGCCCCCGTGTGCCTAAACATTGGAGCTCCCCCACAAGTGACCCCATTTTGGAAACTAGACCCCCCAATGAACTTATCTAGAAGCATAGTGAGCACTTTAAACCCCCAGGTGCTTCACAAATTGATCCGTAAAAATGAAAAAGTACTTTTTTTTCACAAAAAAATTATTTTAGCCTCAATTTTTTCATTTTCACATGGGCAACAGGATAAAATGGATCCTAAATTTTGTTGGGCAATTTCTCCTGAGTACACCAATACCTCACATGTAGGGGTAAACCACTGTTTGGGCACATGGTAAGGCTCGGAAGGGAAGGAGCGCCATTTGACTTTTTGAATGAAAAATTATCTCCATCGTTAGCGGACACCATGTCGCGTTTGGAAAGCCCCTGTGTGCCTAAACATTGGAGCTCCTCCACAAGTGACCCCATTTTGGAAACTAGACCCCCCAAGGAACTAATCTAGATGCATAGTGAGCACTTACAACCCCCAGGTGCTTCACAGAAGTTTATAACGCAGAGCCGTGAAAATAAAAAAATAATTTTTCTTTCCTCAAAAATGATTTTTAGCCTAGAATTTTTTATTTTCCCAAGGATAATAGGAGAAATTGGACCCCAAATGTTGTTGTCCAGTTTGTCCTGAGTACGATGATACCCCATATGTGGGGGTAAACCACTGTTTGGGCGCACGGCAGGGCTCGGAAGGGAAGGCACGCCATTTGGCTTTTTGAATGGAAAATTAGCTCCAATCATTAGCGGACACCATGTCGCGTTTGGAGAGCCCCTGTGTGCCTAAACATTGGAGCTCCAGCACAAGTGACCCCATTTTGGAAACTAGACCTCCCAAGGAACTAATCTAGATGTGTGGTGAGCACTTTGAACCCCCAAGTGCTTCACAGAAGTTTATAACGCAGAGCCATGAAAATAAAAAATAATTTTTCTTTTCTCAAAAATGATTTTTTAGCCCACAATTTTTTATTTTCCCAAGGGTAACAGGAGAAATTGGACCCCAAAAGTTGTTGTCCAGTTTCTCCTGAGTACGCTGATACCCCATATGTGGGGGTAAACCATTGTTTTGGCACACGTCGGGGTTCGGAAGGGAAGTAGTGACGTTTTGAAATGCAGACTTTGATGGAATGCTCTGCGGGCGTCAGGTTGCGTTTGCAGAGCCCCTGATGTGCCTAAACAGTAGGAACTCCCCACAAGTGACTCCATTTTGGAAACTAGACCCCCAAGGGAACTAATCTAGATGTGTGGTGAGCACTTTGAACCCCCAAGTGCTTCACAGAAGTTTATAACGCAGAGCCGTGAAAATAAAAAATGTGTTTCCTTTCCTCAAAAATATTTTTTTAGCCCAGAATTTTTTATTTTTGCAAGAGTAACAGGAGAAATTGGACCCCAAAAGTTGTTGTCCAGTTTCTCCTGAGTACGCTGATACCCCATATGTGGGGGTAAACCACTGTTTGGGCACATGACGGGGCTCGGAAGGGAAGTAGTGACGTTTTGGAATGCAGACTTTGATGGAATGGTCTGCGGGCATCATGTTACGTTTGCAGAGCCCCTGATATGCCTAAACAGTAGAAACCCCCCACAAGTGACCCCATTTTGGAAACTAGACCCCCCAAGGAACTTATCTAGATGTGTGGTGAGCACGTTCAACCCCCAAGTGCTTCACAGAAGTTTACAACGCAGAGCCGTGAAAATAAAAAATAATTGTTCTTTCCTCAAAAATTATGTTTTAGCAAGTAATTTTTTATTTTTGCAAGGGTAACAGGAGAAATTGGACCCCAACAGTTGTTGCCCAGTTTGTCCTGAGTACGCTGGTACCCCAAATGTGGGGGTAAACCACTGTTTGGGCGCACGTCAGGGCTTGGAAGGGCGGGAGCACCATTTGACTTTTTGAACGCAAGATTGGCTGGAATCAATGGTGGCGCCATGTTGCGTTTGGAGACCCCTGATGTGCCTAAACAGTGTTAACCCCTCAATTCTAACTTCAAAACTAACCCCAACACACCCCTAATCCTAATCCCAACTGTAGCCATAACCCTAATCACAACCCTAACTCCAACACACCCCTAACCACAACCCTAACCGCAACACACCCGTAACCCTAATTCCAACCCTAATCCTAACCCTAATCCCAACCGTAACCCTAATCCCAACCCTAACCACAACTGTAACCCCAACACACCCATAACCCTATCCGTAACCCTAACCACAAGCCTAATCTTAACCCTATTTCAAACCCTAGCCCTAATTCCAACCCTAACTCTAATTCCAACCCTAACCCTAAGGCTATGTGCCCACGTTGCGGATTCGTGTGAGATTTTTCCGCACGATTTTTGAAAAATCTGCAGGTAAAAGGCACTGCGTTTTACCTGCGGATTTACAGCAGATTTCCAGTGTTTTTTTGTGCGGATTTCACCTGCGGATTCCTATTGAGGAACAGGTGTAAAACGCTGCGGAATCTGCACAAAGAATTGACATGCTGCGGAAAATACAACGCAGCGTTTCTGCACGGAATTTTCCGCACCATGGGCACAGCGGATTTGGTTTTCCTTAGGTGTACATGGTACTGTAAACCTGATGGAAAACTGCTTCGAATTCGCAGCGGCCAATCCGCTGCGGATCCGCGGCCAATCCGCTGCGGATCCGCGGCCAATCCGCTGCGGATCCGCGGCCAATCCGCTGCCGATCCGCTGCGGATCCGCGGCCAATCCGCTGCGGATCCGCGGCCAATCCGCTGCGGATCCGCGGCCGATCCGCTGCGGATCCGCGGCCGATCCGCTGCCGATCCGCTGCCGATCCGCTGCGGATCCGCGGCCGATCCGCTCTGTGTGCACATGCCATAACCCTAACCCTACCCGTAACCCTACCCCTAACCCTACCCCTAGTTCTAACCCTAGTTCTAACCCTAACCCTAGTGGAAAAAGAAAAAAAAAAATTTCTTTATTTTATTATTGTCCCTACCTATGGGGGTGATAAAGGGGGGGGGGTTATTTATTATTTTTTTTATTTTGATCGCTGTGATAGAACCTACCACAGCGATCAAAATGTACTTGTAAGGAATCTGCCGACTGGCAGATTCGGCGGGCGCACTGAGCATGCGCCCGCCATTTTGGAAGATGGCGGCGCCCAGCGAGGAGACGTACGGACACCGGGAGGATCGGTAAGTATGAAGGGGTGGTGGGGGGGTGGATCGGAGCACGGGGGGGTGATCGGAGCACAGGGGGGGTGGATCTGAGCAAGGAGGGAGCGGACAGGAGGACGGGGGAGCCGGCAGGCGGACGGAGGGGACCGGACCCCATAACAGAGGACTGGGGGGGCGATCGGTGGGTGTGGGGGGGGGCACTTCAGTATTTCCAGCCATGGCCGATGATATTGCAGCATCGGCCATGGCTGGATTGTAATATTTCACCAGTTTTTTAGGTGAAATATTACAAATCGCTCTGATTGGCAGTTTCACTTTCAACAGCCAATCAGAGCGATCGTAGCCACGGGGGGGGGGTGAAGCCACCCCCCCTGGGCTGAAGTACCACTCCCCCTCTCCCTGCAGATCGGGTAAAATAGGAGTTAACCCCTTCACCCGATCTGCAGGGACGCGATCATTCCATGACGCCACATAGGCGTCATAGGTCGGGAAGGGGTTAATACAGAGGTGTACAACAGGGTGGGCGCTTCCATTGGTTGGCCGCGGCTGGCCACTCTGTCCTATGCCGAGTGGGCCTATGGAGCGTTCAGAGACCTCGGGAGAAGGGACCGAGCCGCTTTATTCTTAGTCAGCGCAGTGGTCAGGTACTTCACGTGGAACGCACGAGTTTTAGTTACGACGCAGAGTAAAATCCTCCGTGTAGATGAAGTTTGTAGCAGCATCCTAGGTGCCCTGGTGAAGGTGCGTTCTCTGGAGTGCGAAAGACTGGGTGCCCGGAGGGCGGCCCATCTCTGGAGGGGTTTCTCCTTCAGGGTGCCTTAGTCCGTTAGCGCTCCTATATCCTGGTGGTGGGCTGATGTCTTTACACCCTAGATTTTTGTTTTGTATTTCTGTTCCCTGAATAGAAGGTTTGCAGGCATCGAACTTGAGCCTTGGGTGGTGAGTGAGTATGTAGGTTGTGTTCTGTGATGTTGGTTTATGTATATGTTGTATATAGTGTATTGTATATATTGTACATAGTGTGTATAATAGGGGGTCTTAGTTAGGTTGGGTGGGTGGATTGGGGGGTTCAACGGCGGTGATAAGAGACTGATCTGGCCTGGCCCAGGCCCCGCCTGGGGAAAAACTTTGGGGCCTGATCCTAGCTCGGATAATTCCTGAACTTTGTGGCCAGAGCTGGATCAGGGGTGGCGGGATAGTTAGAGTAGGTGTGTGTATATATTAAAAAAAAACAAAACAAAAAAAAAAATGTTAATCTTGTACACTGTATTGTATTTAGGTTTGTTGTGGGGTGAATGTGGTGGTGTAAGGGGGGGGGGCTGTAAGGTAAGGCAGTGGGACCAGTAGGGTTTTGTTGTGTTTGCGGTGTTGTATAATATTTGGTTTAGTATAATGTGTTTATAGTGTATATATTGTATATAATATTGTATATAGGACGGTGTGAATGTAGTTGGGGTTGTATATAGTAGTATGAATGAAGCTGGGCCGGGGGTCTTATATGATTTTATACTATTTATTATGTAAAATTTTTACAGGGGTATTCATGTAGTTATGAGTATTTTGTTTGTCGTCTTTTAGTTTTGCTTTCTTTATTTTTATTGGAATTTTTCTTTCTCGTCCCTGATTTGTAGGTCATGAACTTTCTCCATTTTTGTTCCATTTCTGGTTTATTTCTTTGTGATTTTTATTGTTTGTTGTCGTCTGATTGGAGGTGTGTTCTTATGTTTTGTTCTGTTGTGTTTTATTTGTAATGTATCTTAGTTATTGTCATGTAAAGTATTTTTATTTTATTTAATAAAAGACCTGGAGGATAAGACATGATGTAACAGCAGAATAGTGACTGCAGCTCTGGAGGTGACTGGAGGATAAGACACGATGTAACAGCAGAATAGTGACTGCAGCTCTGGAGGTGACTGGAGGATAAGACACAAAGTAACAGCAGAATACTAAGTGCAGCTCTGGAGGATATGGCATGATGTAACAGCATAATAGTGACTGCAGCTCTGGAGGATATGGCATGATGTAACAGCATAATAGTGACTGCAGCTCTGGAGGTGGCTGGAGGATAAGACAGCAGAATAGTGACTGCAGCTCTGGGTTTGACTGGAGGATAAGACAGCAGAATAGTGACAGCAGCTCTTGAGGTGACTGGAGGATAAGAGCAGAATAGTGACGCAGCTCTGGAGGTGACTGGAGGCTCAGACAATATGTAATCGCAGATCAGTGACGCAGCTCTGTAGGTTGAGGCGATGTTCACATGTCCGTTACTCCTCCGTTATAACTGATCCAGCAGCAATCAGTGCATTGTGCAGACATAACTTTGCCTTGTTAAAAACAAGTGATTTCGGCTAGATCCGTTTTTTAGCCTTGAAGTCTATGGTACTCGGATCCATCGTTTCGCCATCCGTTTTTCTGTCATGTGAGAAGGAAACATTTTTTGTTACTGGATCAGTTTCAAATTTTCACATGAAAGAAACCATTTGGCTTCTCCCCGTGGATCCATCGTGGCCTTCTGTATACGTGTACTGTGCGGTGATCTGGTGATCGTGGTTCCTCATCTCTTTGTACCTTCTTGATCAGCCAATCAGAAGCTGGCTTACATTCTATAGCAACCCCTGGACCCTTGTGTTTGGTCAGTGTTATGCTGGGTTGGCCAAGGCCCACCAATAACACTGATTCTTGGGCCCACTGTTCAGATACATCCAGCCCTGACCTAGTACACAAATGTACAAAAGCTTCTATGTAATATTAATTTGGCTTGTTTAATAAATGATTAGATTATACCTGCAAATTGTGTAATAACCCTTCTCATTAGCACCCTTCACTGGAGCCTACGGAGGATTCTCCTGTTCCTTGTGGGCCAGTCCAAGCCTGGTTGTATGTCCCCCACTCAGGGTCGGTAATGGTCTTTTGGGGCCCCCTGGTTAGGGCTCTGTCCTTTGCGAGCAGTCTTCCGCCTTCCAGCCAGGATAGCAGCGGCACTGGAAGTGGGTGTCCATATATAACAGGTCCTTCTTTGCGGCCTGTCCAGAGACCCAGAAGCCTCCACTATGCAGGTTTTTCTGGATACTGAAGCTTCCTGGGTGCAGGTGGAGCTGAGCCTCAGAAGAGGGGTCACGTCGCACGCAGCGTCCATTCCCGGTACATAGAGCCTGGCTACACAACAAGGCGCCGCTGCTCACATTGACCACATACATCCCCAATGTATCATCTATATAGGACTTCACGGCGAGGCAGGCTTCCTGTGATAAAAGATGGACACGAGCCGACAATCAGGACTGAACTTGTGCTACTATACTGCAAAGACTGCGCAGGCAGCAAATACAACCGGCACAGACGTGGCCCTGGGGCAAAATTAATATTCATTTGGGCCTCACAGCAGGAAGGCAGAGAGTCCCCTAGACTGAAATAAAAATGGTGAAACCGGCTCGCCTATAGCGGCATATGGCGTTGCCGAAGCACAGAACATGTGCAGCCAATATGAAAAAGAGGAAATGTTCCAGCATCATAAAATCCAAAATGTTTATTAGAAAATGTATTTTAAAATAGAAATGGCAGAAAAATGTCACATAATGAAGTATGCAGCAGCTCGTTTCAAATGCGTCTTAAAGCTAGCTGCCGCTATACAGGAGTTTCTCACAAAATTAGAATATCATCAAAAAGTGAATTTATTTCAGTTCTTCAATACAAAAAGTGAATCTCCTATATTCTATAGAGTCATTACACACAGAGTGATCTATTTCACGTGTTTATTTCTGTTAATGTTGATGATTATGGCTTACAGCCAATGAAAACCCAAAAGTCATTATCTCAGTAAATTAGAATACTTTATAACACCAGCTTGAAAAATGATAGTAAAATCTGAAATGTTCCCCTACTGAAATGTATGTTCAGTAAATGCCCTCAGTACTTGGTCGGGATCCTTGTGCATCAATTACTGCATCAATGCGGCGTGGCATGGAGGCGATCAGCCTGTGGCGCTGCTGAGGGGTTATGGAAGCCCAGGTTGCTTTGATAGCAGCCTTCAGCTTGTCTGCATTGTTGGGTCTTGTCTCATCTTCCTCTTGACAATATTCTATAGATTCTCTATGGGGTTAAGATCAGGCGAGTTTGTTGCCAATCAAGCCCAGTGATACTGTTGTTTTTACACCAAGTATTGGTACTTTTGGCAGTGTGGACGGGGCCAAGTCCTGCTGGAGAATGACATTTCCATCTCCAAAAATCTTGTCGGCAGAGGGAAGTATGAAGTGGTCTACAATGTCCTGGTAGACGGCTGCGCTGACTTTGGTCTTGATAAAACACAGTGGACCTACACCAGCAGGTGACATGGCTCCCCAAACCATCACTGATTGTGGAAGCTTCACACTAGACCTCCAGCAGGTTGGATTGTGTCCTCTCCACTCTTCCTCCAGACTCTGGGACCTTGGACCACTGACAACAGTCCGGTTCTTCTTCTCCTTGGCCCAGGTGAGACGCTTCTGGCGTTGTCTATTGGTCATGAGTGGCGGACACAAGGAATGTGACACTGTAGCCCATGTCCTGGACACGTCTGTGTGTGGTGAAGCAATGACCCCAGCAGCAGTCTCCAGAATATAGGAGATTCACTTTTTGTATTGAAGAACTTAAATAAATTCACTTTTTGATGATTTTCTAATTTTGTGAGAAGCACTTGTAGATAAGCTTTGTTCACTATTTCTCTTTTCAGTCCCTGAGACTGACAGTTCGATACTGGGACACTCACCTTACTGGAGCTGTAGTCTGAGTTCCCCCATAAGATGACCCCAGCGGCCCCTAGAGCTGCGCTCTGTCCGATAGTCTGGATCAAATCTTCCTGTGGGGGAAAGAAAAACACTGAAACCTCAGGGTTAACAAGAACGTGGATCAATAAATGCTATGTATCAGCGTGAAGAATCCTGACTTCACATTATACAACTCTATCTCTCTGACAAAACCCAAGATAGAAAAAAATGAGCAAATACCCTGCTGAAAAAGCAATGGTGCATATAAATAACAGATCTAAAGACGCACCAAAGGCATCCCAGCAGCGTCAAGGTGCGCATGCATACCAACTTATACTCCAGTTCATTTTTAGTTTCTGCATCTTACTGGTCACAGACATTCTGTGTGATCCAATGATTCATTTCACTTTCCTGTATGGGAGGGAATTTAGTTGTATCCATCCTGAGCCTCCTGGTTCATGAATGAAACGTCAGAACTAAAATGGAGACTGACACCGAGGCAGGCACCATAGCATAAGAGAAGAGTGATCAGGAAGGGATGGCTGTGCAAAATAACCTTCAGAGTGCATGGAAAGCTGGCATGGGAACCGTGATTGTGGCCAAAAGTCGGGCGGCATCAGCAACCTACTTAAACCGCGCCCCAAATTATTCCACAAATTCTAGTGTCCTCTGATTTTCCTGGACACAGATGAGTCGTATAATGTCCAATCATCGAACATTACAGGATAAATCACATTTATTGGACAAATCTCCCAATAAGTACAGGATTTATTTCAGAAGTAAAAACCTCAGAAAGCAGCAAATTCTGCAGAACGAGAGTCGGGACATTATCCAGGTTGTAAAGAGCTGAGATCGGTGACTTGGATCTGCAGCGTTAGACGTCACATTACTGACATCAGAAGCTTCATAAGGCCGAGTCCAGGTCACATCGGAGCGTCTGGGATTTCACCTCCACAGTTCGGCTTCCACTGAACTTGTGAGATTCTGGAGAGTTTCTGCTTGAATTCCTGCTTTGCCGGATGTCAGAATCGCCCCCAGAGCTGCTGTTCTGATATACTCGGCCTCCCACCCTCATAGATCTTCTGCTGAGGATCCTCCAGAGGTTCTCTATAGGGCTGAGGTCAGGGGAGGGTGGTGAACACCCATGGGTTTCTTTTATGCCCATAACAGCCAATGACTCAGTACACGGCTGGCTCCAGGTTTTCATGGGCACCATGCTAAAGAGTCTGAGTGGGCCCCTTTAACACCTACCACAAGTCACGATGCACAGATACGGCAGATAAATATAGGTATTGTCATGTCGGACGCTATTCACACTAGGGCGTCTGACAGACAGTGGTAATTCCGCATTCGTCCACTATGCGCTCAGTGGCGCCGGCTAGATTTCTTCTAGGTTGTCCGGGGTTAATCTAGCTGGTACTCGGATTGGAGGCTGGGTCTCGCCCACTGCCTTTAGTTTTCCCTGTCTGTGCTTTCTGTAGGGGTTGGTGTGTGGTCTTATCACTGGGAGGCAGGTGGAGGTTTCAGCTTAGTACTGAAACAGGAGTCAGGGTCAGGCCTGGCGGCCCAGACATGCACACCTTTAGTGTAACTTCTGGCAAAGGGACAGACAGGGTTTCCCTAGCCTGAGGGATATCGCAGGGGCCCGGGTAATCAGCCTTAGTCTACCCAGTACCCCCGTGACAGGTTTAGTACAATTCCAAAGATTTTACTTCTTACATTACGTGAGTGATCTCTATTGTAAAGTCTACAATACCATACATATAATGCAGAGGCTATAGTCCTCCATATAGTATAATGTACCCCCATAGTCCTCCATATATTATAATGCACCCCCATAGTCCTCCATGTAGTATAATGCACCCCCATAGTCCTCCATATAGTATAATGCACCCCCATAATCCTCCATATAGTATAATGCACCCCTATATTCCTTTTATATTCCTCCATATAGTATAATGCACAGCCCATGGTCCTCCATATAGTATAATGCACCCCCATAGTCCTCCATATATAATGCGTAGCCTATAGTCCTCCATATGATGTAATACACCCCCTATATTCCTTCATATAGTATAATGCACCCTCTATATTCCTTTTATATTCCTCCATATAGTATAATGCACAGCCCATAGTCCTCCATGTAGTATAATGCACAGTCCATAGTCCTCCATGTAGTATAATGCAGTCCATAGTCCTCCATATACAATGCGCAGTTTATAGTCCTCCATATAATATAATGCACCCCCTATATTCCTCCATAAAGTATAATGCACGGCCCATAGTCATACATGTAGTATAATGCACAGCCCATAGTTATCTATTTAGTATAATGCACCGCTCATAGTCATCTATTTAGTATAATGCGCAGCCCATAGTCATCTATTTAGCATAATGCACAGCCAAGTCATACATGTAGTATAATGCACAGCCCATGGTCATAAATGTAGTATAATGCGCAGCCCATAGTCATCTATTTAGCATAATGCACAGCCAAGTCATACATGTAGTATAATGCACAGCCCATAGTCATTCTAATCAACATAAGCTGATAAACAGCCAATAAGGTCCAATCATCAAAATAGAAAAGCTCAAAATGTAACCCTATAGATTATAATGATACCTTAGATAAAAAATTTAATTTTATTAATAATATTAAAACCATGAAGCAGCTATAGACAAATTACACATAATCATCACACGACCGTGCACTCTAAATTACACCCTGCTGATGAAGCCTAAGTCAATTCCTACCTAGCAGTGGAGGTTGGCACCCTAAACATGAATACGAGACTGGCGCCCCCACTCACCGTCGACTGACCCTATGTCTCCTGTATTGCGCCCTGACAATAGTGTCACAATTACGCTATAGATTGAACAGAGATCGGAAATAGTAGGTGGGATAGAAATCAAGGCTATTAGTATATATTTGGTACCATATTGATATATATTAGCCTTAATCGTGGCAGGGTGTGGTGCATGGACATAAACAAAATGTGCAAAACAAAAAAGTGCTCGTGAATACACAAATATATCTCACTACCTCTGTATCCTATTAAACAGCGTCTGCCTAGCTGTGGGGGTTGGCACCCTACTTGTCAGCGGATATGGCGCCCCCACTCACCGATGGCTGTCCCTATTACAGCCCTAATGTTCTAGAAGCTGTAGGCTATAAATGGATAATAGTCAGATTTGAGGTAGATATATATATAGGGCAAGGCAGACAGGCCACATTAGGTTCTTTATAGTTCTAAACTAAACATTAGTTGCAAATATGTGGACATAATGGTGGAGGGTGAGAAATGATACTTATCAAGAATGTTGATTCATCCTCCTCAACGCGTTTCACAGCCCATAGTCATCCATATAATATAACGCATCCCCTATATTCCTCCATATAGTATAATGCACCACCCATACTCCATATAATATAGTGCACCTCTGTATAATGCACATCCCATAGTCCTCCATGTAGTATAATACACTTCCCATAGTCCTCCATGTAGTATAATGCACAGCCCATAGTCATCCATGTAGTATAATGCACAGCCCATAGTCCTACCTAGTTTGTCCAGGGCCCCAGCACTGGTCCGGGTGCGCTGGATGCTGATGCCAGCACTGATGGAGGTTTCTTTGCAGCATGTGGTGGGGGCTGGGGCATTTTCAACATGAAGATGATGTTGCTGCTGACTGCACAGTTCTTTTTGCACCAAGGATGAAAGTGATTGTCAGTAACGCTATATTCTTTGCCGAGGTCATTTTTACAGCTTCAGGGTAACTAAAGGGACTTCCAGCTCTCCCCCCAGGATTCCGGCCCAAAACATGACTGCCACCTCCTTGCTGACGTTGCAGCCTTGTTGGGACATGGTGGTCATACATCAACCATCCACTACTTAATCTAGGGTTGCATGGTATCATCAGTAAACATGACTGGATTATAATGAGTCTTCATGTATGTCGGGGCCACTACAACCTGTCTGCTTCTGAGCGTGGTTTAGGGGTGGCCAAATAGTAGGTTTGTGCACAACTGCGGCCTGTGGAGGATCTTACACCTTGAGGTTCATGGACTCCAGAGGCTCCAGCAGCTTCACATACCTCTCTGCTGCTTTGTAATGGGATTTTAACAGCTACTTAATTTGATGAATTTGTCTGGCAGAAACCTTCCTCATTCTGCCTTTAGCTGCAGGAACCTTCCTCATTCTGCATTTATCTGCACAAGCCGTCTGTGCTCTGTATCAGCTACAAATCTCTTCACAGAAGGATAATTGCGCTCAAGTTCCTGTGAAATATCTAATGTTTTCATACCTTGACCGAGGCACTGCACTATGTGGCACTTTTTGGCAGCAGAGATCCTTTTTCTTTCCCTTATTGCTTCAAACCTGTGGCTGCTTAATAATGTGGCTCGTCCTTCTTAGGGAGATTTCCTTTAATTGGGCTTCTGACAACTAATTATCACAGGGGTCTGAGATCAGTGATCCAAAGACCCCGAGACACAAACCGTCCATGAGGTTATGGGGAAAACACAAAATTACATCTTTATGGCACCGCCGTCCAATCTGTAGAATAATATGGGGTGCGGTGAAAGAGACCACAATACCTGAGAAATGACTGAGTACAGTAGGAAGCGACCGCACACAAGGGGATAAGTCAGGGAAATCCTCAATTACCCCAAAATCTGCTGTAATCCAGTAAAGAACATACAAGATGGGAGGAGTGAGGCTTCTCAGAAGAATTTTGAGGGCATATGATTAGCTCCATATGCTAAGCATTGCTCTGACATCCCACCAGTAAAGCCCACCCATTCAGCCGGTGGAGGAGGGATGGTGTGCTCCTTACCTGCTCCAGGAAGTCCATGCTGTAGGTATAGACGATTCTGGCGTAGGGCAGGACCGGGATCTGCCCCTCGGACCCCGCACTGGACACTCGGAAAGCTTCTCCTAATCTGTGCCTTACATATCTGCCGACGTCTTGGGATTTCCTCAGCAGCTCTTCCAGGTAGATTTCGGGGTACAGGGCACGGCTGGACCTCCACATCCACCCCAGCTGGTCATTCCTCTGCACCTCCACCGGTGGACATTCTCCGGTGTAATTGTGACTGGAGTTTTTATAGCCATAGTTATAGCAGGCAGGAAAACCATAAAACCCCCACAATCCGCCTGTCCTAAACTTGCACCCCAGCTTCAGCGTGCCTTCCATGAACATTACAGCCGCGTCCTCAAACTCCTTCTTTGCCTCTTTCTTCACCTTCTCATCTGGCCATTGCGGGTGCCGCTGCCTCACCAGCTCCACTGATCGCTGCTGGTAGATGGACTTCTTATCCCAGTTGCGATCCCATAGAGGCCTCCAGTTCTCCCAGTCCACAACCACCACCCCCGTGAAGTCTGGAGACACTATGGTCGCATTAAGGTCATCCAGAGCTTTCTTCAGATGCTCCGTGAGGCTGGCGTTTTGGGGAGTGCCACCATTGATGGGGCTGCCATCACTGTCATAGTAAGGATACAGGCCCAGCTGAGATATATAGAAGATGACCATCTCACTGCCCGCAAACGACTGGTTCTCATTAACCACAATGTCAAAGGGGTCCAGATCCAGAGCCACCTCGTACTTGTCCCAACAGCGGCTGCTCGGGGCGTTCCACACCGTGACGAAAGGCCGTCCGGGAAGTAGACATGCTGGAGAGGCAAGAGTTAACTCCAGGAGTGTGAAAACCAGGAGATGGACGATCATCCCCGAGCCTAAACAGGGAACACGGACAGGGTATGAGTTGTCAGACACTGGGGAGTGTGACAGGTTGAGAGTTGTCAGACACTGGGGAGCATGGACAGACTGTGAGTTGTCGGATACTGGTGAATGTGCAGTGTAATGTGTGCATTGTCAGACACTGGTGAACGTGCGGTGTAATCTGTAAGTTGTCGGATACTGGGGACGTGTGGTGTAATCTGTGAGTTGTCGGATACTGAGGACGTGTGGTGTAATCTGTGAGTTGACGGATACTAGTGAACGTGCGGTGTAATGTGTGAGTTGTCGGATACTGGGGACGTGCGGTGTAATGTGTGAGTTGTCAGATACTGGGGACGTGCGGTGTGATCTGTGAGTTGTCGGATACTGGTGAACGTGCGGTGTTATCTGAGTTGTCGGATACTGGGGACGTGTGGTGTAATCTGTGAGTTGTCGGATACTGAGGACGTGTGGTGTAATCTGTGAGTTGACGGATACTAGTGAACGTGCGGTGTAATGTGTGAGTTGTCAGATACTGGGGACGTGCGGTGTAATGTGTGAGTTGTCAGATATTGGGGACGTGCGGTATAATCTGAGTTGTCGGATACTGGTGAACGTGCGGTGTAATCTGTGAGTTGTCGGATACTGAGGATGTGTGGTGTGATCTGTGAGTTGTCGGATACTGGTGAACGTGCGGTGTAATCTGAGTTGTCGGATACTGGTGAACGTGCGGTGTAATGTGTGAGTTGTTGGATACTGGGGAACGTGTGGTGTATTCTGTGAGTTGTCGGATACTGGGGACGTGCGGTGTGATCTGTGAGTTGTCGGATACTGGTGAACGTGCGGTGTTATCTGAGTTGTCGGATACTGGGGACGTGTGGTGTAATCTGTGAGTTGTCGGATACTGAGGACGTGTGGTGTAATCTGTGAGATGACGGATACTAGTGAACGTGCGGTGTAATGTGTGAGTTGTCAGATACTGGGGACGTGCGGTGTAATGTGTGAGTTGTCACATACTGGGGACGTGCGGTATAATCTGAGTTGTCGGATACTGGTGAACGTGCGGTGTAATGTGTGAGTTGTCAGACACTGGTGAATGTGCAGTGCAATCTGAGTTGTCGGATACTGGTGAACGTGTGATGTAATGTGCGAGTTGTCAAGTACTGGGGACATGCGGTATAATCTGTGAGTTGTAGAATACTGGTGAACGTGTGAGTTGTCGGATACTGGGGACGTGCGGTATAATCTGTGAGTTGTAGGATACTGGTGAACGTGTGGTGTAATGTGTGAGTTGTCGGATACTGGTGAACGTGCGGTGTAATGTGTGAGTTGTCGGATACTGGTGAACGTGCGGTGTAATGTGTGAGTTGTCGGATACTGGTGAACGTGCGGTGTAATGTGTGAGTTGTCGGATACTGGTGAATGTGCAGTGTAATCTGAGTTGTCAGATACTGGTGAACGTGTGGTGTAATGTGTGAGTTGTCGGATACTGGTGAACGTACGGTGTAATGTGTGAGTTGTCGGATACTGGTGAACGTGCGGTGTAATGTGTGAGTTGTCAGATACTGGGGACGTGCAGTATAATCTGAGTTGTCGGATACTGGTGAACGTGCGGTGTAATGTGTGAGTTGTCAGATACTGGGGACGTGCAGTATAATCTGAGTTGTCGGATACTGGTGAACGTGCGGTGTAATCTGAGTTGTCAGATACTGATGAACGTGCGGTGTAATTGTGAGTTGTCAGATACTGGTGAACGTGCAGTGTAATTGTGAGTTGTCGGATACTGGTGAATGTGCGGTGCAATGTGTGAATTGTCGGATACTGGTGAACGTGCGGTGTAATCTGAGTTATCGGATACTGGGGACGTGCGGTGCAAGGTGTGAGTTGTCGGATACTGGTGAACATGCAGTGTAATCTGTGAGTTGTCGGATACTGGGGACATGCGGTGTAATCTGAGTTGTCGGATATTGGTGAACGTGTGGTGTAATGTGTGAGTTGTCGGATACTAGTGAACGTGTGGGTTGTCGGATACTAGTGAACGTGTAGTGTAATGTGTGAGTTGTCGGATACTGGTGAACGTACGGTGTAATCTGTGAGTTGTTGGATACTGCTGAACGTGTGGTGTAATGTGCGAGTTGTCGGATACTGGGGACGTGCGGTATAATCTGTGAGTTGTCGGATACTGGTGAACATGCAGTGTAATCTGTGAGTTGTCGGATACTGGGGACATGCGGTGTAATCTGAGTTGTCGGATATTGGTGAACGTGTGGTGTAATGTGTGAGTTGTTGGATACTAGTGAACGTGTGGTGTAATGTGTGAGTTGTCGGATACTGGGGACGTGCGGTGTGATCTGTGAGTTGTCGGATACTGGTGAACGTGCGGTGTAATGTGTGAGTTGTCGGATACTGGTGAACGTGCCGTGTAATCTGTGAGTTGTCGGATACTGGTGAACGTGCGGTGTAATCTGTGAGTTGTCGGATACTGGTGAACGTGCGGTGTGACCTGTGAGTTGTCGGATTCTGGTGAACGTGCGGTGTAATCTGTGAGTTGTCGGATACTGGTGAACGTGCGGTGTGATCTGTGGGTTGTCGGATTCTGGTGAACGTGCGGTGTGATCTGTGAGTTGTCGGATTCTGGTGAACGTGCGGTGTGATCTGTGAGTTGTCGGATTCTGGTGAACGTGCGGTGTGATCTGTGAGTTGTCGGATTCTGGTGCCCGTTCCCCCTCCTTACCCCTCTGCACGCTGTAGCCGCCCGGTCTATGGGATCACTCTTCTGCCCACCACAGGGTAAAGCACTGGAGTGTTAGCGCTTCGTCTCTGGAGTCCTCCCTTGTACTCTCCTCCCTCCTTCTCTTCCTCTTTCACTTCCTCACCTCTGTTATGACCATTTTTCCCTCTCACCCCCAGACTCCTCAGTATTTAGTCTATGCCCTGGCTTTTTACTCAAATATCATCTATGACTTTTCGGTTTCTGTTGAACGTGTGATGTGATCTGTGACCCGTCCGCCATGGCTGAGCCTGAACTACTGGTGAAATGTGTGATACAATGTGACGTTGATGTCTGTGTCCTCTCCTTACCCTTCTGCTGCAGTCTGTGGCTGTCCTGTGTATGGAGTCACTGCATGTTCTCCACAGGGAAAGCACAGAGTGATGGCACTTCCTCTCTGGAGTCCTCCCTCTTTCTCCTCTTCTTTCACTCCCTCACTTCTGTCACTTCTCGGCTGTAGCTGCTCACTCAGCCCCGACTCTTGATTCACCACTCACAATGTAACATGCTAATTCAGAACTCTACAGTGTATATCAAGAGAGAACGCTGTGTATTACAGTTATATGAAAAAGTTTGGGCACCCCTATTAATCTTAAGCTGAATGTTTTATAAAAATATTTTTTTTTTGCAACAGCTATTTCAGTTTCATATATCTAATAACTGTTGGACACAGTAATGTTTCTGCCTTGAAATGAGGTTTATTGTACTAACAGAAAATGTGCAATCTGCATTCAAACAAAATTTGACAGGTGCATAAGTATGGGCACCCTTATCATTTTCTTGTTTTAAATACTCCTACCTACTTTTTACTGACTTACTAAAGCACTTTTTTTGGTTTTGTAACCTCATTGAGCTTTGAACTTCACAGTCAGGTGTATGTAATCATGAGAAAAGCTACTTAAAGTGGCCACTTGCAAGTTGTTCTCCTGTTTGAATCTCCTCTGAAGAGTGGCATCATGGGCTCCTCAAAACAACTGTCAAATGATCTGAAAACAAAGATTATTCAACATAGTTGTTCAGGGGAAGGATACAAAAAGCTGTCTAAGGCTACGTTCACATTTGCGTTGTGCGCCGCAGCGTCGGCGCCGCAGCGCACAACGCAAACAAAAACGCAGCAAAACGCATGCACAACGCTGCGTTTTGCGCCGCATGCGTCGTTTTTTTCATTGAATTTGGACGCAGCAAAAATGCAACTTGCTGCGTCCTCTGCGCCCCGACGCGGGCGCCGCAGCGACGCATGCGGCGCAAAACGCAAGTGCGCCGCATGTCCATGCGCCCCCATGTTAAATATAGGGGCGCATGACGCATGCGGCGCCGCTGCGGCGCCCGACGCTGCGGCGCTGGCCGCAAATGTGAACGTAGCCTAAGAGATTTAACCTGTCAATTTCCACTGTGAGGAGCATAGGAAGGAAATGGAAGAACACAGGTACAGTTCTTGTTAAGGCCAGAAGTGGCAGGCCAAGAAAAACATCAGAAAGGCAGAGAAGAAGAATGGTGAGATCAGTCAAGGACAATCCTCAGACCACCTCCAGAGAGCTGCAGCATCAACTTGCTGCAGATGGTGTCACTGTGCATCGGTCAACTATACAACGCACTTTGCACAAGGAGAAGCTGTATGGGAGAGTGATGCGAAAGAAGCCGTTTCTGCAAGCACGCCACAATCAGAGTCGGCTAGAGGTATGCAAAAGCACATTTGGAGAAGCCAATTTCTTTTTGGAAGAAGGTCCTGTTGACTGATGAAACCAAGATTGAGTTGTTTGGTCATACAAAAAGGCGTTATGCATGGCGGTAAAAAAACACAGCATTCCAAGAAAAACACTTGCTACCCACAGTAAAATTTGGTGGAGGTTCCATCATGCTTTGGGGCTGTGTGGCCAATGCCGGCACCGGGAATCTTGTTAAAGTTGAGGGACGCATGGATTCCTCTCAGTATCAGCAGATTCTTGACAATAATGTTCATGAATCAGTGACAAAGTTGAAGTTACGCAGGGGATGGATCTTTCAGCAAGACAATGATCCAAAACACCGCTCCAAATCTACTCAGGCATTCATGCAGAGGAACAATTACACTGTTCTGGAATGGCCATCCCAGTCCCCAGACCTGAATATCATTGAACAACTGTGGGATCATTTGAAGAGGGCTGTCCATGCTCGGCAACCATCAAACTTAACTGGAATTGTTTTGTAAAGAGGAATGGTCAAAAATACCTTCATCAAGGATCCAGGAACTCATTAAAAGCTACAGGAAGCGACTAGAGGCTGTTATTTTTGCAAAAGGAGGATCTACTAAATATTAATGTCACTTTTCTGGTCAGGTGCCCATACTTATGCACCTGTCAAATTTTGTTTGAATGCAGATTGCACATTTTCTGTTAGTACAATAAACCTCATTTCAAGGCAGAAACATTACTGTGTCCAACAGTTATTAGATATATGAAACTGAAATAGCTGTTGCAAAAAAAAAATAATTTTTATAAAACATTAAGCTTAACCCCTTCATGACCCAGCCTATTTTGGCCTTAATGACCTTCCCTTTTTTTGCAATTCTGACCAGTGTCCCTTTATGAGGTAATAACTCAGGAACGCTTCAACGGATCCTTGCGGTTCTGAGATTGTTTTTTCGTGACATATTGGGCTTCATGTTAGTGGTAAATTTAGGTCGATAATTTCTGAGTTTATTTGTGAAAAAAAACGGAAATTTGGCAAAAATTAGAAAATTTTGCAATTTTCACATTTTGAATTTTTATTCTGTTAAACCAGAGAGTTATGTGACACAAAATAGTTAATAAATAACATTTCCCACATGTCTACTTTACATCAGCACAATTTTGGAAACAAATTTTTTTTTTGCTAGGAAGTTATAAGGGTTAAAATTTGACCAGTGATTTTTCATTTTTACAACAAAATTTACAAAACCATTTTTTTTAGGGACCACCTCACATTTGAAGTCAGTTTGAGGGTTCTATATGGCTGAAAATACCCAAAAGTGACACCATTCTAAAAACTGCACCCCTCAAGGTGCTCAAAACCACATTCAAGAAGTTTATTAACCCTTCAGGTGTTTCACAGCAGCAGAAGCAACATGGAGGGGAAAAATTAACATTTAACTTTTTGGTCACAAAAATGATCTTTTCGCAACAATTTTTTTATTTTCCCAAGGGTAAAAGGAGAAACTGGACCATGAATGTTGTTGTCCAATTTGTCCTGAGTACGCTGATACCTCATATGTGGGGGTAAACCACTGTTTGGGCGCACGGCAGGGCTCGGAAGGGAAGGAGCGCCATTTGACTTTTTGAATGAAAAATTGGCTCCAATCTTTAGCGGACACAATGTCGCGTTTGGAGAGCCCCCGTGTGCCTAAACATTGGAGCTGCCCCACAAGTGACCCCATTTTGGAAACTAGACCCCCCAAGGAACTTATCTAGAAGCATAGTGAGCACTTTAAACCCCCAGGTGCTTCACAAATTAATCCGTAAAAATGAAAAAGTACTTTTTTTTCACACAAAATTTCTTTTAGCCTCAATTTTTTCATTTTCACCTGGGTCTACAGGATAAAATGGATCGTAAAATTTGTTGGGCAATTTCTCCTGAGTACGCCAATACCTCATATGTGGGGGTAAACTACTGTTTGGGCACATGGTAAGGCTCGGAAGGGAAGGAGCGCCATTTGACTTTTTGAATGAAAAATTATCTCCATCGTTAGCGGACACCATGTCAGGTTTGGAGAGGCCCTGTGTGCCTAAACATTGGAGCTCCCCCACAAGTGACCCCATTTTGGAAACTAGACCCCCCAAGGAACTTATCTAGATGCATAGTGAGCACTTTAAACCCTCAGGTGCTTCACAAATTGATCCGTAAAAATGAAAAAGTACTTTTTTTTCACACAAAATTTCTTTTAGCCTCAATTTTTTCATTTTCACATGGGCAACAGGATAAAATGGATCCTAAAATTTGTTGGGCAATTTCTCCTGAGTACGCCGATACCTCATATGTGGGGGTAAACCACTGTTTGGGTGCACGGCAAGGCTCGGAAGGGAAGGAGCGCCATTTGACTTTTTGAATGGAAAATTAGCTCCAATCGTTAGTGGACACCATGTCGCGTTTGGAGAGCCCCTGTGTGCCTAAACATTGGAGCTCCCCTACAAGTGACCCCATTTTGGAAACTAGACCCCCCAATGAACTAATTTAGATGCATAGTGAGCACTTAAAACCCCCAGGTGCTTCACAGAAGTTTATAACGCAGAGCCATGAAAATACAAAATTATTTTTCTTTCCTCAAAAATGATTTTTAGCCCGGAGTTTTTTATTTTCCCAAGGATAATAGGAGAAATTGGACCCCAAAAGTTGTTGTCCAGTTTGTCCTGAGTACGATGATACCCCATATGTGGGGGTAAACCACTGTTTGGGCGCACAGCAGGGCTCGGAAGGGAAGGCACGCCATTTGGCTTTTTGAATGGGAAATTAGCTTCAATCATTAGCGGACACCATGTCGCGTTTGGAGAGCCCCTGTGTGCCTAAACATTGGAGCTCCCGCACAAGTGACCCCATTTTGGAAACTAGACCTCCCAAGGAACTAATCTAGATGTGTGGTGAGCACTTTGAACCCCCAAGTGCTTCACAGAAGTTTATAACGCAGAGCCATGAAAATAAAAAAATATTTTTCTTTCCTCAAAAATGATTTTTTAACCCACAATTTTTTATTTTCCGAAGGGTAACAGGAAAAATTGGACCCCAAAAGTTGTTGTGCAGTTTCTCCTGAGTACGCTGATACCCCATTTCTTTCCAAAAAAGATGTTTTAGCAAGCAATTGTTTATTTTCACAAGGGTAACAGGAGAAATTGGACCCCAATATTTGTTGCCCAGTTTGTCCTGAGTACGCTGGTATCCCATATGTGGGGGTAAACCACTGTTTGGGCGCACGTCGGGGCTTGGAAGGGAGGGCGCACCATTTGACTTTTTGAACGCAAGATTGGCTGGAATCAATGGTGGCGCCATGTTGCGTTTGGAGACCCCTGATGTGCCTAAACAGTGGAAACCCCTCAATTCTAACTTCAACACTAACCCCAACACACCCCTTACCCTAATCCCAACTGTAGCCATAACCCTAATCACAACCCTAACCCCAACACACCCCTAACCACAACCCTAACCTCAACACACCCGTAACCCTAAATCCAACCCTAATCCCAACCCTACCCACAACTGTAACCCCAACACAACCCTAACCCTATCCTTAACCCTAACCACAAGCCTAATCTTAACCCTATTTCCAACCCTAGCCCTAATTCCAACCCTAAGGGTACCGTCTCACATAACGATTTACCAACGATCACGACCAGCGATACGACCTGGCCATGATCGTTGGAAAGTCGTTGTGTGGTCGCTGGGGAGCTGTCACACAGACCGCTCTCCAGCGACCAACGATGCCAAGGTCCCGGGTAACCAGGGTAAACATCGGGTTACTAAGCGCAGGGCCGCGCTTAGTAACCCGATGTTTACCGTGGTTACCAGCGTAAAAGTAAAAAAAAACAAACCGTACATACTCACATTTCGGTGTCCTTCAGGTCCCTTGCCGTCTGCTTCCCGCTCTGACTGAGTGCCGCCGTACAGTGAGAGCAGAGCGCAGCGGTGACGTCACTGCTGTGCTGTGCTCTCACTTTCCGGCCGGCAGACAGTCAGAGCGGGAAGCAGACGGCAAGGGACCTGAAGGACACCGAAATGTGAGTATGTACGTTTTTTTTTTTTTACTTTTACGCTGGTAACCACGGTAAACATCGAGTTACTAAGCGCGGCCCTGCGCTTAGTAACCCGATGTTTACCCTGGTTACAAGCGAACGCATCGCTGGATCGCTGTCACAACGATCCAGCGATGACAGCGGGAGATCCAGCGACGAAAGAAAGTTCCAAACGATCTGCTACGACGTACGATTCTCAGCGGGGTCCCTGATCGCTGCTGCGTGTCAGACACAGCGATATCGTATGGATATCGCTGGAACGTCACGGATCGTACCGTCGTAGCGATCAAAGTGCCACTGTGAGACGGTACCCTAACTCTAATTCCAACCCTAACCCTAAGGCTATGTGCCCACTTTGCGGATTCGTGTGAGATTTTTCCGCACCATTTTTGAAAAATCCGCAGGTAAAAGGCACTGTGTTTTACCTACGGATTTACAGCGGATTTCCAGTGTTTTTTTGTGCGGATTTCACCTGCGGATTCCTATTGAGGAACAGGTGTAAAACGCTGCGGAATCCGCACAAAATTGACATGCTGCGGAAAATACAACACAGCGTTTCCGCACGGTATTTTCCGCACCATGGGCACAGCGGATTTGGTTTTCCATAGGTGTACATGGTACTGTAAACCTGTTGGAAAACTGCTACGAATTCGCAGCGGCCAATCCGCTGCGGATCCGCTGCGGATCCGCGGCCAATCCGCTGCGGATCCGCGGCCAATCCGCTGCGGATCCGCGGCCAATCCGCTGCGGATCCGCGGCCAATCCGCTGCGGATCCGCGGCCAATCCGCTGCGGATCCGCGGCAATCCGCTGCGGATTCGCAGTCAAATCCGCACTGTGTGCACATGCCCTAACCCTAACCCTAACCCTACCCCTAATTCTAACCCTAATTCTAACCCTACCCCTAATTCTAACCCTAATTCTAACCCTAGTTCTAACCCTAACCCTAGTAGGGAAAAAAAAAAAAAAAAATATTTATTTTTATTATTGTCCCTATGGGGGTGATAAAGGGGGGTCATTTACTATTTTTTTTTTATTTTGATCACTGTGATAGGCTATATCGCAGTGATCAAAATACATCTGAAACTAATCTGCCAGCCGGCAGATTCGGCGGGCGCAGTGCGCATGCGTCCGCCATTTTGCAAGATGGCGGCGCCCATGGAGAAGCCGGACGGACACCGGGAGGCCAGGTAAGTATGAAGGGGGGTGATCGGATCACGGGGGGGGGGGGGGTTTACCGGAGCACAGGGAGGGGGCACCGGAGCACGGGGGGGAGCGGACAGGAGGACGGAGGAGCGGACAGCGTGACTTAGGGGGGTGGACCACGTAACGGAGCACTGGGGAGGAGATCGGTGGGTGTGGGGGGGGGACAGATTAGGTTTTCCAGCCATGGCCGATGCTATTGCAGCATCGGCCATGGCTGGATTGTAATATTTCACCGTTTTTTTGGGTGAAATATTACAAATCGCTCTGATTGGCAGTTTCACTTTCAACAGCCAATCAGAGCGATCGTAGCCACGAGGGGGTGAAGCCACCCCCCCTGGGCTGAAGCACCACTCCCCCTGTTCCTGGAGATCGGGTGAAATTGGAGTTAACCCTTTCACCCGATCTGCAGGAGCGCGATCCCTCCATGACGCATACGCTGCGTCACAGGTCGGATTGGCACCGACTTTCATGACGCAGCGTATGCGTCAAAGGTCGGGAAGGGGTTAAGATTAATAGGGGTGCCCAAACTTTTTCATATAACTGTATAAGGGAGGACACTACAACCCCTGGCAAAAATGATGGAATCATCGGCCTTGGAGGATGTTCATTCAGTTGTTTAATTTTGTAGAAATAAGCAGATCACAGACGTGGCACAAAACTAAAGTTATTTCGAATTGCAACTTTCTGGCTTTAAGAAACACTAAAAGAAATCAAGAACAAAAATGTGGTAGTCAGTAATGGTTACTTTTTTTAACCAAGCATAGGGGAAAAATTATGGAGTCACTCAATTCTGATAAGAAAAAATTATGGAATCATGAAAAAACAAACAAACAAGAAAACCCTCCAACACATCACTAGTATTTTGTTGCAGCACCTCTGGCTTTTATAACAGCTTGCAGTCTCTGAGGCCTGGACATAATGAGGGTCACACAGGACTCTTCACCAATCTGGCTCCAACTTTCTCTGATTGCTGTTGCCAGATCAGCTTTGCAGGTCGGAGCCTTGTCATGGACCATTTTCTTCAACTTCCACCAAATATTGTCAATTGGATTGAGATCCAGACTATTTGCAGGCCATGACATTGACCTTTTGTGTCTTTTTTCAAGGAATGTTTGCACAGTTTTTGCTCTATGGCAGGATGCATTATCATCTTGAAAAATGATTTCATCATCCACAAACATCCTTTCAATTGATGGGATAAGAAAAGTGTCCAAAATATCAACATAAACTTGTGAATTTATTGAATATGTATTGACAGCCATCTCCCCAGTGCCTTTACCTGACATGCAGCCCCATATCATCAATGACTGTAGAAAGTTGCATGTTCTCTTCAGGCAGTCGTCTTTATAAATCTCATTGGAACGGCACCAAACAAAAGTTCCAGCATCATCACCTTGCCCAATGCAGATTCGCGATTCATCACTGAATATGATTTTCATCCAGTCATCCATAGTCAACGATTGCTTTTCCTTAGCCCTTTGTAACCTTGTTTTTTTCTGTTTAGGTGTTAATGATGGCTTTCGTTTAGCTTTTCTGTATGTAAATTCCATTTCCTTTAGGCGGTTTCTTACAGCGGTCACAGACGTTGACTCCAGTTTCCTCCCATTCGTTCCTCATTTGTTTTGTTGTGCATTTCCTGTTTTGGACACATATTGCTTTAAGTTTTCGGTCTTGATGCTTTGATGTCTTCCTTGGTGTACCAGTATGTTTGCCTTTAACAACCTTCCCATGTTGTTTGTATTTGGTCCAGATTTTAGACACAGCTGACTGTGAACAACCAACATCTTTTGCAACATTGCGTGATGATTTATGTTCTTTTAAGAGTTTGATAATCCTCTCCTTTGTTTCATTTGACATCTATCGTGTTGGAGCCATGATTCATGTCAGTCCACTTGGTACAACAGCTCTCCAAGATGTGATCACTCCTTTTAAGATGCAGACTAACGAGCAGATCTAAATTGATGCAGGTGTTAGTTTTGGGTATGAAAATTTACAGGGTGATTCCATAATTTTTTCCTCAGAATTGAGTGATTCCATAATTTTTCTCCTATGCTTGGTTATAAAAAGTAACCATTACTGACTACCACATTTTTGTTCTTGATTTCTTTTAGTGTTTCTTAAAGCCAGAAAGTTGCAATTTGAAATTACTTTAGTTGTGTGCCATGTCTGTGATCTGCTTTTTTCTACAAAATTAAACAACTGAATGAACATCCTCCGAGGCAGATGATTCCTTCATTTTTGCCAGGGGTTGTATAAAGAATAATTAAATTGTATACAACATGGGAGGACATTGTGTAAAAAGGAGGACACCGTTTATAAAAGGAGAGACACGGCAAATAATAAAAGACCCTGTGTGCAGTAAGGGTTAATAGTGTATTTAATAAGGGAAGGCACTGTATTTCGCAAGCTTACGTCTGAACCCCGACAAAATGGGATTCAGGTGTATGTGCTGAGAGGGCCATTGACTGTCATGATGAAGATTGAGTCATCGTTCTGCATCATGATAGTCAGTGGCCCTGTCAGCGCATACACCTGACTCCTGTTCTGTGGGGAATCAAACACCATGTAAATCTTACCAAACACCTTCAGATGACCTGACCCGGAGAGGTCTCAGGATGGAGACAAGTATTACACCTCCTCCTGGAGCCAGCGGTCTTCAGAGCGGATAATGGTCTGCTCTGGGAATAGCTGCAGAGATTTCTGTGGTTGGAAGCGATGATACCAAAACCATCTACACAAATCCTTGCAGCGTCACACCCGATAACATTCGATGTCTTGTGGAGCGCCCCCGTAGGGCAGTGGGGTACTCGGTACCGGGTCCTTCGGTTCTCAAGGGGGATGTCACGGTGGCTGACCCGGTCCGTGGCCCTAGGGACGTCCATTGTAAATAAAGGGGGAAAGGTCTTTAAAGGGGAAGTGTTCGTGACGCCACCTGTGGTGTTCGGTCAGGGTGACCGTCGCTGCTTAGGGCTCCGCTGCGGTGATGTGATGGCAGCTAGATGTTATACCTTCCCACAGGTGAAGTGTATCCCCAGGGCTTCCCAGTGTGTAGATGGTGGATGGTGAGAGGCGCAGAGAAGAACGAGGACACAAGGTTGCAGTCTCTTTACCGTTACTGAAGGCTTCAGCATCCACAGTCCAGAGTACAGACCACAGGGCAGGCAGAGTCCGGCCGGTCTGAAGGCAAATCCAGAGTCCCCTTATCCAGGTGGAATTCAGTAGCCTTCCTCTAGCGCCTGGGTGTTGTAGTACCTCCCTGCTGAGCCTCTCATAAGGTCCTCACACCTGTGATATTATAGATGTTATGTCTTTCTCTCTGTCCCCCAGATGGATAGGAACAAACCCGTATGACTGATGGCCTGAGGCTTTTTACAGGGACTCTAGCACGCCCCAGCCCCCACAAGTTGCCACCGTGCCTCCTGGGCATAGGGCAGATCAGTAACTTGGAATTAGCTGTCCTGCCGGTCTCTGGAGCAAGGCATAGAGACTGTTGCTCCCTCGGTGTTCCGGCTACCGGATTCTGCGCCTCAGAAGGATGCAGCCTTTGCAGGACAGAACTCCTTCTGGTTTCCTCTCCTTTTGCTATGACTTTGTTTCTCACTCTCTACAATACAATTCGCTGTTCGTGTCTCTTTCTTAGGATGCTGCCACACGTGGGGCAGGCGCAGCTCCGTGGCCTTCTGTCTAGGCCTCTGACAGGATCCCACCCCTGTCAGGGACCATCTCTGTCGGCAACTCCTCGATGTTCCTCCTTCCTCTCTGCCTGACAGGAACTGACTCAGTTTTCCATCCAGGCCACCAGTTTTACCTAATTGGGAAGAGTGCCTTAATAAATAGGAGCATAGCTCCCCCTGGTGGGCTGGAGTGTGAAGTGTGTTGCATGTTTTGTGATACCTGGTAAAGAGATCTCCTTTATTGCCTTCAAACACAACATCACTCCCCCCTACAGGAGAATGGTATTACTGCAACGACCAGGACCCTGGGGTGCTGCACTTGTAGACTGTCCCCCCACACTTGGCAGCCAGGACCGTGCATAGGCCTCATCCATGCTGGCTTCCTTCATGAGCCTCCTTAGAAAAGGGTAACACTGTGATCTTCTGAACTGAAGGACTTTTCAATATGTCTTACCCTACAATTCTCCAGCTGGACATCTTGGACCCATTCCAGTACAATCTTATCTAAGTGCAAGAAGGTCTGTAAAGATCTAGATCAGGTCCTTATCCTGGTGGCGGTATCTGAGATCAGGCCTGAGCGAATCTGGGCACCATTGGCCCTGGGTTTATCCTTGAATGAGTGATGTCTTACAAGGAAATTGGATTAATTTGCTTAACTTCTTATCGTATTAATAGGGAACATGATCAGGTTTGGGTGTTCATCAGGATGGGAGCCTCGTACAAGGTTGATGCCCATTAATGATGGAAATATCTCCCGCTTCTTATTTCTACATCTTGAGCAGTAACATATCGATCGACCGCTAATCAACCATAGTCAAGTCGATCTGGGCCCTTTTCTTGGCTCATTCACACAGACCAATGGAAATTGTGTGGCATCAGAGCGATTGTTCAGAGTGTACAGATCCTGGGGTGATCTGCTGCTGGCAGCAATCATTTATGGGCTCGTATAAATGATCCATTTGGCTCATTCATTGGGTGCTCGACACCATGTACACGCGAGCCGATCATCAACGAAAAGCCGGTGTAAGAGGGTCTATAATGTCCACCAGGACATCTCCCCAGACCGCTCAGAAGTGACAGTAATGGCAAACATGGTCTTCCTGACTCTCTGCGTGTTACATCCATATCTGAACCCGCTCCTATAACCTCTGCCACTAGGTGGCGCCGCACTTATCACTGTCTATCAGTCATTACTATAGATGGCTCCCTGGCTGGGCAGCTCCGTCTGGCTGATGGATACTGGTTGTAAGTACACTCCGCCATCTATGTGTGTACTGACCCCGCTCTGCTGTGCATCTACTATTGTTTCTTGTAGCTGAACCTGGATTATTTTTTTATCGCCCTCCTTCTTTATGATTCTGACTCTGTTCCTCCTGATATTGATATCAGCACCTCCTGACTACAGATTCTGTCCTGACTCAGCTCTCATGTTCTGAACCAGTTTGTTGCCATTCTTCACCCAGTTCGCTCCACCACTCAGCAGCCACTCCATGGCCTTAAGCCAGTGGCCCTGCAAGATCTGCCAGGCTTCTATGTGCACGTTTACAATAATGTGTCATCTGTACTTATGTTATATATACTTGTAATTCCACATGTCACCAGCAGCAGGCGACAAATCCTCAGCTATAGATCAGCGGAGTTCTCATAAAGGATCAGACTAGTGGGGTCAGAATGTGAGTAGTGTCCTCATCAGTCCCCTGCATACTTTTCTCTCGTCTCCCCTGCCTCCTCTTCTCGGTCCCTGCTCGACTTCCCCTTGTCCTCTCCTCGATCCCCTCTCATCTCCCCCGCTTCCTCTTCTCAGTCCCTGCTCGTCTCCCCCTCATCCTTTCCTCGGTCCCTGCTCGTCTCCCCCTTGTCCTCTCCTCGGTCCCCTCTCATCTCCCCCGCGTCCTCTTCTCGGTCCCTGCTAGTCTCCCCCGCGTCCTCTTCTCGGTCCCTGCTCGTCTCCCCCTCGTCCGCTCCTCGGTCCCTTCTCATCTCCCCCGCGTCCCCTTCTCGATCCCTGCTTGTCTCCCCCTTGTCCTCTCCTCGGTCCCCGCTCGTCTCCCCCTCGTCCTCTCCTCGGTCCCCGCTCGTCTCCCCCTCGTCCTCTTCTCGGTCCCTGCTGGTCTCCCCCGCGTCCTCTCCTTGGTCCCCTCTCATCTCCCCCGCATCCTCTTCTCCGTCCCCGCTCGTCTCCCCCTCGTCCTCTTCTCGGTCCCTGCTAGTCTCCCCCGTGTCCTCTCCTTGGTCCCCGCTCGTGGGTCTCGTGTCCTCTCCTTGGTCCCCGCTCGTGGGTCTCGTGTCCTCTCCTCGGTCCCCGATCATGGGTCCCGCGTCCTCTCCTCGGTCCCTGCTCATCTCCTCCGCGTCCTCTTCTTGGTCCCTGCTCGTCTCCCCCTCGTCCTCTCCTCGGTCTCCGCTCGTCTCCCTCACTTCCTCTCCTCAGTCCCCGCTCGTGGGTCCCGCGTCCTCTCCTCAGTCCCCGCTCGTGTCCCCCGCATCCTCTCCTCGGTCCCATCTCATGTCCCCTGCGTCCTCTCTTCGGTCCCCACTTGTGGCTCCTGCATCTTCTCCTCGGCCCTCGCTGGTCTCCCCCACGTTCTATCCTCGGTCCCTTTCCTTTACCCCTGTATTCTGTCAATTTATCTTTCAGTTAGTTTGCAATATTTTTTTTGGTTGAAAATTTTCCCCATGTAATTGAATGAGATGTGTAAAATCTGCAGATGAAACTGCGCTTGTTTAGTACATTTCTGCAGCAGAAACGCAGTAAAACGCACGTAACCTGCACATGACTCTATCAGTGAAGTTTATCAAAGCTAGAAAACCCAGCGAACAGGAAGTTCTTGAAACGAAGTAGCTTCCTTAGGTTATGTGCACACGTTCAGGATTTTTCGCGGTTTTTTTTCGGCGGTTTTCCGCTGCAAAAATGCTTAAAAACGCTTACATTAAGCATCCCATCATTTTAATGCATTTCGCAATTTTTGTGCCCATTTTTTCCGCAAAAAAACGCATCGTGGAAAAAACGCAGCATGCTCATTAATTTTGCGCAAAATCTGCGGCTTTGCCGCAATATTATTGCATTGAGAACCTCCGGAAAAAAACGCGAAAAAAAACGCAAGCGGATTTCCTGCTAAAGGAGTCCGGATTTGATCCGCTTACTTCGCACATGGGGCTATGTCCACCATGTGGGAAGTAAGCGGATCATGTGCGGATGGTACCCGGGGTGGAGGAGAGGAGACTCTCCTCCAGGCCCTGGGAACCATATTTGTGTAAAAAAAAAAAAGAATTAAAATAAAAAATAATGATATACTCACCTCTAAGCGCTGCACACGGCCGTCCGGTCGCAGGGTTGCTATGCGAGCAGGACCTGCGATGACGTCGCGGTCACATGACCGTTACGTCACAAAGGTCCTTCTCGCATAGCATCTTTGGAACCGGACTGCCGTGTGCAGCGCCAAGGAGATCGGGTCGTCGGAGGGTGAGTATAACCATTTTTTTTATTATTTTTAACATTACTATTGATGCTGCATATGCAGCATCAATAGTAAAACAAGTGCAGAAGTAAACCCGCAGCGGAAACCGAAAGACAAACCGCGATAAATCTGCAGGGATAACCGCAGCGGTTTTGCCCTGCAGATTTATCAAATCTGCTGCGGGAGAACCCGCAGAGGACCCTCCCTACGTGTGCACATAGCCTAAAAGTGACCAATTATCAGGATTGTGCACAGTGACTACAGACAGTGTCAGGTCGGTGCCGTTATACTAATTACACTGATACCTGTGATCAGGATTGTGCTCAGTGACTACAGACAGTGTCAGGTCGGTGCCGTTATACTAATTACACTGATACCTGTGATCAGGATTGTGCTCAGTGACTACAGACAGTGTCAGGTCGGTGCCGTTATACTAATTACACTGATACCTGTGATCAGCATTGTGCTCAGTGACTACAGACAGTGTCAGGTCGGCGCCGTTATACTGATTACACTGATACCTGTGATCAGGATTGTGCTCAGTGACTACAGTGTCAGATCGGTGCCGTTATACTGATTACACTGATACCTGTGATCAGGATTGTGCTCAGTGACTACAGACAGTGTCAGGTCGGTGCCGTTATACTGATTACACTGATACCTGTGATCAGGATTGTGCTCAGTGACTACAGACTGTCAGGTCGGTGCCGTTATACTGATTACACCGATACCTGTGATCAGGATTGTGCTCAGTGACTACAGACAGTGTCAGGTTGGTGCCGTTATACTGATTACACTGATACCTGTGATCAGGATTGTGCTCAGTGACTACAGACAGTGTCAGGTCGGTGCCGTTATACTGATTACACTGATACCTGTGATCAGGATTGTGCTCAGTGACTACAGACAGTGTCAGGTTGGTGCCGTTATACTGATTACACTGATACCTGTGATCAGGATTGTGCTCAGTGACTACTGACAGTGTCAGGTCGGTGCCGTTATACTGATTACACTGATACCTGTGATCAGGATTGTGCTCAGTGACTACAGACAGTGTCAGGTCGGTGCCGTTATACTGATTACACTGATACCTGTGATCAGGATTGTGCTCAGTGACTACAGACAGTGTCAGGTCGGTGCCGTTATACTGATTACACTGATACCTGTGATCAGGATTGTGCTCAGTGACTACAGACAGTGTCAGGTCGGTGCCGTTATACTGATTACACTGATACCTGTGATCAGGATTGTGCTCAGTGACTACAGACAGTGTCAGGTCGGTGCCGTTATACTGATTACACTGATACCTGTGATCAGGATTGTGCTCAGTGACTACAGACAGTGTCAGGTTGGTGCCGTTATACTGATTACACTGATACCTGTGATCAGGACTGTGCTCAGTGACTACTGACAGTGTCAGGTCGGTGCCGTTATACTGATTACACTGATACCTGTGATCAGGATTGTGCTCAGTGACTACAGACAGTGTCAGGTCGGTGCCGTTATACTGATTACACTGATACCTGTGATCAGGATTGTGCTCAGTGACTACAGACAGTGTCAGGTCGGTGCCGTTATACTGATTACACTGATACCTGTGATCAGGATTGTGCTCAGTGACTACAGACAGTGTCAGGTCGGTGCCGTTATACTGATTACACTGATACCTGTGATCAGGATTGTGCTCAGTGACTAGTGTCAGGTCGGTGCCGTTATACTGATTACACTGATACCTGTGATCAGGATTCTGCTAAGTGACTACAGTGTCAGGTCTGTGCCGTTATACTGATTACACTGATACCTGTGATCAGGATTGTGCTCAGTGACTACAGACAGTGTCAGGTCGGTGCCGTTATACTGATTACACTGATACCTGTGATCAGGATTGTGCTCAGTGACTACAGACAGTGTCAGGTCGGTGCCGTTATACTGATTACACTGATATCTGTTATCAGGATTGTGCTCAGTGACTACAGACAGTGTCAGGTCGGCGCCGTTATACTGATTACACTGATACCTGTGATCAGGATTGTGCTCAGTGACTACAGACAGTGTCAGGTCGGTGCCGTTATACTGATTACACTGATACCTGTGATCAGGATTGTGCTCAGTGACTACAGACAGTGTCAGGTCGGTGCCGTTATACTGATTACACTGATACCTGTGATCAGGATTGTGCTCAGTGACTAGTGTCAGGTCGGTGCCGTTATACTGATTACACTGATACCTGTGATCAGGATTGTGCTCAGTGACTACAGACAGTGTCAGGTCGGTGCCGTTATACTGATTACACTGATACCTGTGATCAGGATTGTGCTCAGTGACTACAGACAGTGTCAGGTCGGTGCCTTTATACTGATTACACTGATACCTGTGATCAGGATTGTGCTCAGTGACTACAGACAGTGTCAGGTCGGTGCCGTTATACTGATTACAGAAACACTCCAAATCCTTGTGCTGGGAACTTGGCCCGATGGTTGGCGCTGTATTATGGCGCCTGCAGACATTTTTCGCTCTTGTCTCCTTCTTGCTGAGCATTTATCACCTGTCATATAATCACCATCAGGACATTGCGCAGTACGAGAAGAACCGGCCCTGCTGCCTGCTCCGAATTTCAGCACAATTCCTGCCGTGCAGATCATAACTCATGTATGGAGGAGACAACACCAGAACCTTGCTGCTCCTCATACACGGAGGGGTCCAGGACATTAGATTGTCAGCTCTTGTGCGGGTCTCTCATGGCCTCATTGTAAACCCACAACTGTCATAAATGACTGCAGGGACGGGCGCTGTCATAAGCAGGTGGACCAGGGTTGTCAGCTGCAGGTCCTAATACTATCACACCTCCAGAATGTGACCTGAGTGCAGCGTTTCCCTGAGGAGAACTCATGGCCTCCAGACAAGAGCGTTCCGTAAAAGTCACCAAACCAGACAAGAACGTGGAGTAATGTCACACTACAAAATCAGGGCATCGAGTAACATGGACAGATTGCAGAACACAGCAGCTTCAGGGCAATTGTAATTATTGCCATTTACATTTATCTAAAATGCCATGCAAATCGGCCCCATCCAGCATCAGGAACGCGATTTCATCACGTGCAAAACCAAATTTGTGCTGTCCATTTTATTTTGCCCTTGATCTTTCTTTTATATTGGTAAAAAGCCCCTCTTATAACGCTCCAGTACTGATATAACCCCAGACATTACACCATATGTGACTGATATCAGCCTCTTATAACGCTCCAGTACTGATATAACCTCCAGACATTACACCATATGTGAGTGATATCAGCCCCTCTTATAACGCTCCAGTACTGATATAACCTCCAGACATTACACCATATGTGACTGATATCAGCCCCTCTTATAACGCTCCAGTGCTGATATAACCTCCAAACATTACACCATATGTGAGTGATATCAGCCCCTCTTATAACGCTCCAGTACTGATATAACCTCCAAACATTACACCATATGTGACTGATATCAGCCCCTCTTATAACGCTCCAGTACTGATATAACCTCCAGACATTACACCATATGTGACTGATATCAGCCCCTCTTATAACGCTCCAGTACTGATATAACCTGCAGACAATACATAATATATGACTGATATCAGCCTCTTATAACGCTCCAGTGCTGATATAACCCCCAGACATTACATCACATGTGACTGATATCAGCCCCTCTTATAACGCTCCAGTACTGATATAACCTCCAGACATTACACCATATGTGACTGATATCAGCCCCTCTTATAACGCTCCAGTACTGATATAACCCCAGACATTACACCATATGTGACTAATATCAGCCCCTCTTATAACGCTCCAGTACTGATATAACCCCAGACATTACATCATATGTGACTGATATCAGCCCCTCTTATAACGCTCCAGTACTGATATAACCTGCAGACAATACATAATATATGACTGATATCAGCCCCTCTTATAACGCTCCAGTACTGATATAACCCCCAGACATTACATCATATGTGACTGATATCAGCCCCTCTTATAACGCTCCAGTACTGATATAACCTGCAGACAATACATAATATATGACTGATATCAGCCCCTCTTATAACGCTCCAGTACTGATATAACCCCCAGACATTACATCATATGTGACTGATATCAGCCCCTCTTATAACGCTCCAGTACTGATATAACCCCCAGACATTACATCATATGTGCCTGATATCAGCCCCTCTTATAACGCTCCAGTACTGATATAACCTCCAGACATTACACCATATGTGACTGATATCAGCCCCTCTTATAACGCTCCAGTACTGATATAATTCTCGGGGTGTTGCCGATGCTGTACTTTGGGGGACGGACTTTATTCTTGGCTTCTGCCCTCGCGGTTCGGGCGGTGCGTTTGGACTTGTATGACATCACTAGTTGTGGGAGGGGCTGTGACAACCTGCGGCCAATCAGATCTGGATTCAGCGTTTATTATATTGTTTATTTTGTTACACTTTTGGGGGATGAGATGTAAAGAATAGTTGTAGATTCTGTGGGTCTGATGGCGGCTGCTCCGTTCTCTGCGCCGCGGCTTCGTCGTCATTTGTGTCTAATTTTTATTGTCTTCGGAGATTGTGGGAAATTAAAATGTAAATGAAAACAAAGCGGATAATTATCTGGAAAATATGAAATACCATCCCCCCCATTATAGCTGTAACTATGGAAGGCTGTGACCAATCACAGGGCCCGGGAGAGGTATGCCCCTTCTTCCACCATGAACATTACCCCCTCCCCCGCAGTCGCATGTGGAGGGTTGCTACATTGTCACAGCTCCTTGTTGCTACATGACAATTATTGTCTCAGACCAGCAAATGATTGTTGGCTCCACCCATTTATGACATGTATCTATGTAGTCATATGACCACTATGCCCCTCCCATGCAGTGCATGATGCATCATGGGACGCCAAAGATGTTCGCCTCATTCTCCCAAGTACTAACGCTCGTCCTCTGTGAGCAGTCTCTGCCGCGCCATCCCGTGTAGCATCGACACTGGAACTGGGGCCACACGGCATCCATGTCATGGCGCCTTCTGTAGACCACGTAGCCTTTTCCCTGAGGGTCCTTCTCAATAGTGAAGATTCTGGGGTCCAGGTGCAGGTGGTCATCGAAATCCAAGCGTCTGCGCACACAGCGTCCATTCCCGGAGCACCGGCCTCTGCTGCACATCGATACGGCAATGGTGACATTCTTCAGGTAGCGGCCCAGAGTTTCGTCTACGTACGACTGCAAAGCCAGACAGGAATCCTGCAAACGGCAGCACATGAGGTCACAGCGGGCGAGAAGCCCCCAATCACCAGCTCCATCATGGAAGGTGAGAAGCCCCAATCACAAGTCCCATCATGGAAGGTGAGAAGCCCCAATCACCAGTCCCATCATGGAAGGTGAGAAGCTTCCAAATCACCAGCCCCATCATGGAAGGTGAGAAGCCCCCAATCACCAGCCCCATCATGGAAGGTGAGAAGCCTCCAATCACCAGCTCCATCATGGAAGGTGAGAAGCCCCAATCACCAGCCCCATCATGGAAGGTGAGAAGCCTCCAATCACCAGTCCCATCATGGAAGGTGAGAAGCTTCCAAATCACCAGCCCCATCATGGAAGGTGAGAAGCCCCCAATCACCAACCCCATCATGGAAGGTGAGAAGCTTCCAAATCACCAGCCCCATCATGGAAGGTGAAAAGCCCCAATCACCAGCTCCATCATGGAAGGTGAGAAGCCCCCAATCACCAGCCCCATCATGGAAGGTGAGAAGCCTCCAATCACCAGCTCCATCATGGAAGGTGAGAAGCCCCAATCACCAGCCCCATCATGGAAGGTGAGAAGCCTCCAATCACCAGCTCCATCATGGAAGGTGAGAAGCCCCAATCACCAGCCCCATCATGGAAGGTGAGAAGCCTCCAAATCACCAGCCCCATCATGGAAGGTGAGAAGCCCCCAAATCACCAGCCCCATCATGGAAGGTGAGAAGCTTCCAAATCACCAGCCCCATCATGGAAGGTGAGAAGCCCCCAATCACCAACCCCATCATGGAAGGTGAGAAGCTTCCAAATCACCAGCTCCATCATGGAAGGTGAGAAGCTTCCAAATCAACAGCCCCATCATGGAAGGTGAGAAGCCCCAATCACCAGCCCCATCATGGAAGGTGAGAAGCCCCAATCACCAGCCCCATTATGGAAGGTGAGAAGCCCCCAAATCACCATGGAAGGTGAGAAGCCCCATCATGGAAGGTGAAAAGCCCCCATTCACGAGCTCCATCATGGAAGGTGAGAAGACCCCAATCACCAGCCCCATCATGGAAGGTGAGAAGCCCCCAAATCACCAGCTCCATCATGATAGGTGAGAAGGCCCCAATCACGAGCTCCATCATGGAAAGTGAGAAGCCCCCAAATCACCAGCTCCATCATGACGGGTGAGAAGCCCCCAAATCACCAGCCCCATCATGGAAGGTTGAAGCCTCCAAATCGCCAGCCCCATCATGGAAGGAGAGAAGCCCCCAATCACCAGCCCCATCATGGAAGGTGAGAAGCTCCAATCACCAGCCCCATCATGGAAGGTGAAAAGCCCCCAAACCACCATCCCCATCATAATGGGTGAGAAGCCCTCAATCACCAGTCCCATTTTGGAAGGTATGAAGCCCCAAATCACCAGCCCCATCATGACGATTGAGTAGTCCCCAATCACCAGCTCCATCATGGAAGATGAGAAGCCCCCAATCACCAGCCCCATCATGACGATTGAGTAGTCTCCAATCACCAGCTCCTTCATGGAAGGAGAAAAGACCCCAATTACCAGCCCCATTGTGGAAGGAAAAAAGCCCCCATTCACGAGCTCCATCATGGAAGGTGAGAAGCCCTTAATCATCAGCTCCATCATGGAAGGTGAGAAGCCCCCAAATCACCAGCCCCATCATGGAAGGTGAGAAGCCCCAAATCACCAGCCCCATTATGGAAGGTGAGAAGTCCCCAAATCACCAGCCCCATTATGGAAGGTGAGAAGCCCCCCTGTGACCAGACTGATCACATGACTGACATTTGGGGATCACATAGTGACTAGCAGAGTTACAGAGGGTCCCGCAGTAGCTGGGTACTGTGGTATCTGGTCTCTCTTGGGGGATACACTGTGAATCTGCAGATGTTACATCACAGAATGTCCATTTCTGGGGCGGATTTCTCCTTTTCCAAATTTTAAAGTGAAAGTGGCAGATCCACAACTTGTCCACTCGGATTCCTAAGAAATCTGCAGTGGAGAATGTGTGTGGACTTAGTGATTTTCATGACAGGAGACCTCCCCTGATGGTTTGTTACAATGTATCAGTCTGGGGCCGGCTACATAAAGCCTCGGTCAGACGTTCGTGCACAGATCGGCCGCAGGTCTCCTCACATCAACCTGACCGCCTCATAGGATTGTACAGCGTGAAGCCAGGAGACAGCGGCTGCTCCGAGCGGCCTTGTCTGAATCAGGCCTGAAGAGGATCCTTTACGCAGTTGTAGCAAACCCTCAGCTGTGAGCAGCGCAAGGGCCGGTCAGCTAGAAAGCATGATCATCACCTTGCTGGAGCTGTAGTCCGAGTTCCCCCATAAGATGACTCCAGTGGCCCCCAGAGCTGCGCTCTGTCCGATCGTCTGGATGAGATCGTCCTGCAGGAGAACAAACAACATGGAGGTTGATCTGTGGTAGCAAGATAGGATTAGATACAGCTCAGCAGTCAGTATCACACAGGATAGGATTAGATACACGGCTCAGCAGTCAGTATCACACAGGATAGGATAGATACACGGCTCAGCAGTCAGTATCACACAGGATAGGATTAGATACACGGCTCAGCAGTCAGTATCACACAGGATAGGATTAGATACACGGCTCAGCAGACAGTATCACACAGGATAGGATTAGATACACAGCTCAGCAGACAGTATCACACAGGATAGGATTAGATACACAGCTCAGCAGTCAGTATCACACAGGAGAGGATTAGATACACAGCTCAGCAGTCAGTATCACACAGGAGAGGATTAGATACACAGCTCAGCAGTCAGTATCACACAGGAGAGGATTAGATACACAGCTCAGCAGACAGTATCACACAGGATAGGATTAGATACACGGCTCAGCAGTCAGTATCACACAGGATAGGATTAGATACACAGCTCAGCAGTCAGTATCACACAGGAGAGGATTAGATACACAGCTCAGCAGTCAGTATCACACAGGAGAGGATTAGATACACAGCTCAGCAGTCAGTATCACACAGGAGAGGATTAGATACACAGCTCAGCAGTCAGTATCACACAGGAGAGGATTAGATACACAGCTCAGCAGTCAGTATCACACAGGAGAGGATTAGATACACAGCTCAGCAGTCAGTATCACACAGGAGAGGATTAGATACACAGCTCAGCAGTCAGTATCACACAGGAGAGGATTAGATACACAGCTCAGCAGTCAGTATCACACAGGAGAGGATTAAAGCATCGCATTAGCTAAGCATCAATCAAAAGGCAGTTAATCCATGGCAAGGAATGGCAGGCGCGGTGCTGCATAAGGAACGCGCCTCTGACTGTGGAGCCCATATAACAAACAACATTAAAATACTATCAGTGCCCAGTTCCCCCCTCGCACCACTCCCCTTGGTGATGCACTAATTGGGATGCCCCAGCCGGCCAATCCTACAGGGGTTAAATCCAAACCACCGTAAGATAGGAAATCACCAGAGATTACCACAGCATTAGGATTAATAACATGCCTTTATTTAAATGTATTGGCAATACATATAAAAAATAATAATAAAAATATTTCATACAAAAGATTATTAATTAATAACAAAAAAACGCAGGTAAAATACAATATAATATATGGTACCCAAGGATCCCCAAATATACAGGTAGCAACCCCCTAAAATTAAAGATTGCCTTTACTCGCTGTGTTTCTCATAAAAAAGAAATATATCCAAGATTATATTATATAAATTAAAAAATGTGAGAAATAAATATGTGTCAGAAATTTATAATTAAAAAACCGTGCCAAAATCACATACAAAATATAACAAATCTTCACTAAACAACCGTGGTAATAAAAAAATTGATCAATATAAGAAATATATATAAAAATTAATCATATAAAGTGATAGCAGCGTATTTTATATAAAGTGTCTAAGTGCATAGAGTGATAATAATACAGCGAGGTAAATCGGGGTTACTTATTGCATATAAAGTGTCCTAGTATACAAAATGATATTATATCAGGGTGGCTATGATTATATTCATTGCATCTATATTTGCCCAATAGCAGTGGTGACTCATGGATTAATCACCATACAGGTCCTTCTCAAAAAATTAGCATATAGTGTTAAATTTCATTATTTACCATAATGTAATGATTACAATTAAACTTTCATATATTATAGATTCATTATCCACCAACTGAAATTTGTCAGGTCTTTTATTGTTTTAATACTGATGATTTTGGCCTACAACTCCTGATAACCCAAAAAACCTGTCTCAATAAATTAGCATATCAAGAAAAGGTTCTCTAAATGACCTATTACCCTAATCTTCTGAATCAACTAATTAACTCTAAACACATGCAAAAGATACCCGAGGCTTTTAAAAACTCCCTGCCTGGTTCATTACTCAAAACCCCCATCATGGGTAAGACTAGCGACCTGACAGATGTCAAGAAGGCCATCATTGACACCCTCAAGCAAGAGGGTAAGACCCAGAAAGAAATTTCTCAACAAATAGGCTGTTCCCAGAGTGCTGTATCAAGGCACCTCAATGGTAAGTCTGTTGGAAGGAAACAATGTGGCAGAAAACGCTGTACAACGAGAAGAGGTGACCGGAACCTGAGGAAGATTGTGGAGAAGGACCGATTCCAGACCTTGGGGAACCTGAGGAAGCAGTGGACTGAGTCTGGTGTGGAAACATCCAGAGCCACCGTGCACAGGCGTGTGCAGGAAATGGGCTACAGGTGCCGCATTCCCCAGGTAAACAGCGGCAGAAGCGCCTGACCTGGGCTACAGAGAAGCAGCACTGGACTGTTGCTAAGTGGTCCCAAGTACTTTTTTCTGATGAAAGCAAATTTTGCATGTCATTCGGAAATCAAGGTGCCAGAGTCTGGAGGAAGACTGGGGAGAAGGAAATGCCAAAATGCCTGAAGTCCAGTGTCAAGTACCCACAGTCAGTGATGGTGTGGGGTGCCATGTCAGCTGCTGGTGTTGGTCCACTGTGTTTCATCAAGGGCAGGGTCAATGCAGCTAGCTATCAGGAGATTTTGGAGCACTTCATGCTTCCATCGGCTGAAATGCTTTATGGAGATGAAGATTTCATTTTTCGGCACGACCTGGCACCTGCTCACAGTGCCAAAACCACTGGTAAATGGTTTACTGACCATGGTATTACTGTGCTCAATTGGCCTGCCAACTCTCCTGACCTGAACCCCATAGAGAATCTGTGGGATATTGTGAAGAGAAAGTTGAGAGACGCAAGACCCAACACTCTGGATGAGCTTAAGGCCGCTATTGAAGCATCCTGGGCCTCCATAACATCTCAGCAGTGTCACAGGCTGATTGCCTCCATGCCACGCCGCATTGAAGCAGTCATTTCTGCCAAAGGATTCCCGACCAAGTATTGAGTGCATAACTGAACATTATTATTTGATGGTTTTTTTGTTTGTTATTAAAAAACACTTTTATTTGATTGGACGGTTGAAATATGCTAATTTATTGAGACAGGTTTTTTGGGTTATCAGGAGTTGTAGGCCAAAATCATCAGTATTAAAACAATAAAAGACCTGACAAATTTCAGTTGGTGGATAATGAATCTATAATATATGAAAGTTTAATTGTAATCATTACATTATGGTAAATAATGAAATTTAACACTATATGCTAATTTTTTGAGAAGGACCTGTATATACTAACAGTACACCAAATGTCTATGTGTCCATTTATATATTTTAGTGGCTAGATGGAACCACCATAAAGTGAACTCCCATAGACCAGCTAGTTAGAAATTGGGCAGCACGGCACCACCGTAAATAAGTTATAAACTACCTGTAATGAGGATTGGGTCCAGGACCTGCGTGCGCCCGACGCGCGTTTCGGATATCTTTCCTTCGTCAGGAAGGACTATGGGAGTTCACTTTATGGTGGTTCCATCTAGCCACTAAAATATATAAATGGACACACAGACATTTGGTGTACTGTTAGTATATATGGTGATTAATCCATGAGTCACCACTGCTATTGGGCAAATATAGATGCAATGAATATAATCATAGCCACCCTGATATAATATCATTTTGTATACTAGGACACTTTATATGCAATAAGTAACCCCGATTTACCTCGCTGTATTATTATCACTCTATGCACTTAGACACTTTATATAAAATACGCTGCTATCACTTTATATGATTAATTTTTATATATATTTCTTATATTGATCAATTTTTTTATTACCACGGTTGTTTAGTGAAGATTTGTTATATTTTGTATGTGATTTTGGCACGGTTTTTTAATTATAAATTTCTGACACATATTTATTTCTCACATTTTTTAATTTATATAATATAATCTTGGATATATTTCTTTTTTATGAGAAACACAGCGAGTAAAGGCAATCTTTAATTTTAGGGGGTTGCTACCTGTATATTTGGGGATCCTTGGGTACCATATATTATATTGTATTTTACCTGCGTTTTTTTGTTATTAATTAATAATCTTTTGTATGAAATATTTTTATTATTATTTTTTATATGTATTGCCAATACATTTAAATAAAGGCATGTTATTAATCCTAATGCTGTGGTAATCTCTGGTGATTTCCTATCTTACGGTGGTTTGGTGGTTTAGTCCCTTTCATCAGTGGTTTACACTGAAGCTCTCACAGTGCACCCTGACCATACAAGACACATTACGTCACATTTTATCCTATTTTAGGTTTGATTTATGGTTTATATAGGTGCTTATTGTGTGTTTCTTAATTTAAGGGGTTAAATCCAGGTGTCCGTGCCAGATGTAAATTTGTAAATTATATTATTAAAAAAAGATGTGTATATATGTGTATATATAACTAACCATTCTTAACTTTACGAAGTCACAGCGGAAGAAGCGGAGGAGGGCAAAGGTTCGTAACTGCTCGTTGGGCCAACTCGCCTGGCGATCGTGGACAGGAGCTTGGCGCGAGCCGCCCATTACGAAATGTAATTGCCTTTTCTCTGCTGATGTAATTAATAAACTGTGACCGACCTGTTCAACCCACCTAAGACTGTGTGTTTCCTTACGGGATTGGAGGGAGGGGGGAAGGCACTGGTTACGACACCCAGGTCTCCACAGTCTTAGGGCTGTCCCACACGTCCAGATAATTCCGGTACCGGAATAAATCGGTACCGGAGTTATCCGTGTCCGTGTGCCTGGGAACTCACGGAGGCCATACGTGCGGCACACGTGTGCCGCCCGTATGGCGAGTGGGTACCACACGGAGCGTGTGGTACCCACTCTGCATGGTGCTGAAGCTGCGATTCATATCTTCCCTGCAGCAACGTTTGCTATAGAGAAAATATGAAGAATAGTGTTTAAAATAAAGATCCATGTGTCCGCCGCCCCCCCACCCCCTGTGCGCCCCCCCGCTGGTCAGAAAATACTTACCCGCTCCCTCGCTGCTTCCTGGTCTGGCCGCGGCTTCTCCTGCATGCGGTCACGTGGGGCCGATCATTTACAGTCATGAATATGTGGCTCCACCTCCCATAGGGGCGGAGCCGACTATTCATGATTGTAAATGATCGGCCCCACGTGACCGCATACAGTAGGAGGCGCGGCCAGACCAGGAAGGAGCGAGGGAGCGGGTAAGTATTTTCTGACCAGCGGGGGGGCGCACAGGGGGTGGGGGGGCGGCGGACACCTAAATCTTTATTTTTAACACTATTCTTCATATTTTCTCTATAGCAAACGCTGCTACAGGGAAGATATGAATACCGGCTTCAGCACCATGTGGGGGGGACAGCGCTTACTGTAGCGCTGTCTCCTGCACGCACACGGACCACAGACGGAGAATGTCCGTGTGAGGTCCGTGTTTTACGCGGACCCATTGACTCTATTGGGTCCGTGTAATCCGTGCGCTCCCACGAACACTGACATGTCTCCGTGTTTGGCACACGGAGACACGGTCCGCAAAAAATCAATGACATCTGCACAGATGCATTGATTTTTATGGGTCTACGTGTGTCAGTGTCTCCGGTACGGGAGGAAACTGTCACCTCACGTACCGGAATCACTGACGTGTGAAACCGGCCTTAACATCCATCTTCTCTCTTCACACAGGTAATTATGTCATTCAACCTCTGAACTGAACTACAACATGTATTTTCATAATCATATCATTCAACTCCTTTGCTAGAATTCATCAGTTACCTGGTTCCCAGTACTTAGGCTATGTGCACACGTTCAGGTTTTTTCGCGGTTTTTTTCACGATAAAAACGCTATGAAAACTCATTAAAAACACATATATTATGCATCCTATCATTTAGAATGCATTCTGCATGTTTTGTGCACATGGTGCGCTTTTTCCGCGAAAAAAAAACGCATTGCGGTAAAAAAAGCAGCATGTTCATTAATTTTGCAGATGTTCCGCGTTTTTCCCACAATTGGGAAAAAGACGCACAAAAAACGCGAAAAAAACGCATGCGGTTTTCTGGCAGAAATGTCCCGTTTTTGTCAGGAAAATTTCTGCAAGAAATCCTGACGTGTGACAGCTCTCCAGCGATCAAACAGCGACGCTGCAGCGATCGGCATCGTTGTCGCTATCGCTGCAGCGTCGCTTAATGTGAAGGTACCTTTACTGTTGTGGATCCAGGGGGGGGGGGATCTCTGTAGATGTTGTCTCAGGAGAGGTGCTATAGTATAGAGATGTAATCAGGACTGTGTCTCATCTTTTCCACACCAGGATGTGTTGAGCAGCTGTTGCTAATTTATAACTAACCAGCTCCCACAATCCCTCTCTCCTGTCCCTGTACTGGGGGCCTATAAATTTCGAAACATTCTAAGGGGTGCGCGCATGTGTGAGGCCGCACGCATTCAGCAAAGCATCGCATTAGCTAAGTATCAATCAAAAAGCATGGCAGTCAGGGCAGGAGTCAGGTAAACCACGCTGGGCACTCCCTTTTATCCATGTGCTTTATTGCTATCCTCCTATGTTCCCTTGCCATCCTCCCTCACCGCACCATCCCCCCTCCATCACGACTCATACACATCAGCCCCTATATACTTCCCTCTCCCATGTACAGCTCCCATGCTCTTCTCACCTTCCTGAAAAACCTCAGCCCATCTTGCCCAAACACACTGCACAAAAAACTTCTTACAATTCCAATAACTACTTGCTCTTTATCTTCTTACTCCTACTGATTTCGGGGGACATCTCCCCCAACTCTGGTCCACCATCCCCCAACCTCAACCTTACCTCACATCATAACCTTACTAATCTTATTAATATTACTTGCACTCCTTCATCTCCTTCTTTCAATTGTGCACTCTGGAATCCAGGGTCTGTATGTAACAAGCTTCCTTTCCTGCACAATTACTTTCTGAGCAACTCTGAATCTGTTGGCCCTCACTGAAACCTGGATTCAGGTTTCTGACACTGTCTCCCCTGCTGCCATTTCTCATGGTGGCTTACAATTCTCCCATTCCCCGAGACCCACAAACCGACTTGGTGGTGCAGTCGGCATATTCCTGTCCCCACAATGCACCTTCCAGGTCATCCCCCCAGTTACATTCCATCACTCTCATTCCCTTCTTTTGAAGTCCTCACTATCAGGCTCTTCCCTCCCCTCTCCCTCAGAGTAGTGGTCATATATCGGCCCCCAGGCTCGCCCACCCACTTCCTTGACCACTTCTAAGCCTGACTGCCGCACTTCATGTCATCAGAACTGCCAACCCTTATCTTGGGAGACTTCAACATCCCCATTAACAGCTCCCTTCCACATCTGCATCCCAGCTCACAGCTTTCAACCTCTGAAACACATAAAGACGGTAACACCTTTGACCTGGTCTTTGTCCAGCTCTGTTCAATCTCCTACCTAAATAACTCACCGCTTCCCCTCTCTGACCATAACATTCTCTCCTTCACGCTCACAATCCCTCGCTCACCCCAGCACACTCCTACCTACACTTTCAGAGTCCTTACACTCATCATTGTCCCCAATCTCCTCTTTTTCCTGTCCTGATCTGGCTGTACATCACTATAATTACACTCTTAGAAGCACCCTGGACCTAGTAGCACCCCTCGCCCTCAGAACCTCCCAACACAGAGTGAAACAGCCCTGGCTCACATCGCAAACTCAGCGTCTCCAGTGATGCTCTAGGTGTGCTGAACACTTATGGAGGAAAACTCGCACACCAGAAGACTTCATACACTTCAAATTTATGTTAAGAACCAATAACTCTGCCCTTCACCTCGCCAAACAGACCTACTACACCACCCTGATCTCACTATCCAACAACCCCAAGACACTTTTTGACACCTTTCCTCCCTCCTCAGGCCAAAAGCACAAGCCCCTATCACAGACATTTGTTCTGATGACCTGGCCTCCCACTTTATAGAGAAAATAGATAACATCCATCAGGAAATCCGCTCCCAACCACCAAGTGCTGTAACTCCTATCCCTCCCTGCATTTCCCCTGGCTCACTTTCCACATTTGATTACATCACAGAAGAAGAAATCTCCAGGCTCCTCTCTTATTCTCATCCGACTACATGCACTACCGACCCCATTCCCTCACATCTCCTCCATTCTCTCTCCTGTTGTCACAACTCACCTATCTACAACCTTTAATCCCTCCCTCTTCTCGGAAATTTTCCCATCCTCCTTCAAACACTCTATCGTTACTCCATTATTAAAGAAACCCGCTCTCGATCCATCCTGCACAAACAATTACAGACCAGTGCCTGGTCTCCTCCCGCCTTACCCATTGCCTCTCCACTCACTCCCTCCTAGACCCTTCACAGTCCGGCTTCCACCCCCTACATTCAACAGAAACTGCACTCATCAAAGTGACCAATGACGTGACAGCAAAACGTAACGGTGACCACTCTCTGCTCAATCTTCTCGACCTTTCTGCAGCTTTCATCACTGTTGACCATTGTCATGAACCGGGGGTGTTTGGTTGCCCCAATTCTTCCTTCAGGGATTTATTTATATCCCACTTACCAGTTCCGGTTTGGAACTTGCAGCTCTCTGGTGCCCCTCTTACCCTCAGGTCAGTCCAGGAACTGCACCTAGGTTAATTTGTGGCCAGAAAGGCTGCCTTGCTATGGTACTGGCTATTGGGCACACTGCAGCGAGGGCGATATAACTATTCCCACTCAGGCAGGAATTATAATTATCAAACGCCGTCCGTCGCTGCCAGTTTTGCCCAACCAGCTCAGAATGCTTCCCTGCCACCAGCTCCTATTACTGTAATTAATAGCAGGTCGGGAGCCAACCCAATCAGTAGTGTGATTTACTTCAGAGGACGTTGGGGGTGCGTTTTAGAGTAGGGAGAACAAGACTAGTAAATATAAAATAGCTTTTACTCCAAAAAGATTAGGCAGTGTTTGCAAAAAGTAAAAAAAATGATATTACAAGATGAGACAATTATAGTATGTACAGAACGATTACAAAATAAAAGGGATTAAAGATAAAAAAAAAAAAGCACTTACAGTTCTCTCATATCATGTCTGGCCATGCGGCTGGGGGAAGCGCAACATATTCCAATGCATCAGAGCAGATTGCAAAGTTTCTGGTAGCTGACTTCCTGGGCAAAAAAAAACCCACCTAAAATGAGGCTGAATGTCTTATACCCTTTGCTCGTGACATCACTAAGGGGCTGGATACTCCCCTTTTTTGAAAGTTATGAAATCCGGCTATTAGCCATAATTCCTGGGGAGAAGCCCATAGAAGGCAGACAAAATGATAATTTTTCTCAGCATGAAGTGGACGTTCATTTAAGTCTAAACACGATTTGGCTATGTGCCTCGGTTAAGCAGTAATCTGTTTCTCGGATACCGCTGGTACGGGAAATTAGGAAACGCACTGGTATGCAGCTCTACTGATGCACATTCCAAAAGTGTAAGATTCACACCTACACCCCTACTTGGGGTCGTCCATCTTGAATAGCTCTCATACACAAATGGAAGCACATGGCTGCAAACAAAGAACTGGTTTCTGCTAACCAACACATTCTTGAGTGAGGGGGATGAGTGGTTTAGAATTACACAGACAGAGTGAGAAGGAGAGCTATCTAGGCAGGCAGGAGGGGATGTGGGGGGAACCACAGCTGAAGCGTGTGTCTTACACAGACCTAATGGATATAGCAGAGCTCAGTGTGTGCGATATTGTAGCATCAAATACGTCATATTTCCTGGCAACCACCGTCTCCTACTCTCTAGGCTCCAGTCACTAGGCATTAAGGACACTGCTCTCTCCTGGTTCTCCTCCTATCTTTCTGAACGCTCCTTCAGTGTTCTGTTCTCCGGCTCCACTTCATCTCCTCTTCCTCTCACTGTCGGGGTACCTCAGGGCTCAGTCCTTGGCCCCCTTCTCTTCTCCCTCTACACGGCCCCAATTGGACAGACCATCAGCAGATTTGGCTTTCAGTACCATCTTTATGCTGATGACACACAACTATACACGTCAGCCCCTGACCTTCCCCCGCTGTACTACAGAACGCCACTGACTGTCTGCAGTCTCCAACATCATGTCCGCTCTCTATCTGAAGCTCAACCTCTCCAAAACTGAACTTCTTCTGCTCCCGCCTTCTACTAACCTCCCTAAATCTGACATTTCCCTCTCTGTGGGTGGCACCATAATAACACCCCGGCAGCAGGCACGCTGTGTGGTGTTATGTCTGACTCTGAACTCTCCTTCACCTCCCACATACAATCTCTTGCCCGCTCGTGCCGCTTACACCTAAAGAACATCTCTAGAATCCGCCCTTTTCTCACCATGGAGACAACAAAAACTCTCACTGTCGCCCTAATCCACTCCCGCCTGGACTACTGTAACGCTCTATTAATTGGCCTCCCCCTTACTCGACTTTCCCCTCTCCAGTCTATCCTTAATGCAGCAGCCAGGGTCGTCCATCTGGCTAATGATTATTCGGACGCGTCCGCTCTTCTCCAGTCGTTACACTGGCTGCCCATTCATTACAGGATACAATTCAAAGTACTTGTTCTCCCCCACAAAGCTCTCCACAGTGCGGCACCCCCTTACATCTCCTCCCTCATTTCTGTTTATCAGCCTACCTACTCTCTACTCTCCGCAAGTGACGTTCGACTAACCTCTGCACTAATCCGCACCTCCCACTCCTGACTCCAAGACTTCTCCCGTGCTGCGCCAATCCTCTGGAATGCTCTACCCCAAGATATTAGGACCATCCACAATTTGCATAGTTTTAGGCGCTCACTCAAAACACATTTGTTCAGAGCGGCCTATCACATTCCCTAATCAGTCATTTTATGTTTGTGTGTAGCCCATTCACTATCTCCATCCACCCCCCACCCCCTGAAGATGGCTGGACCATCATTGTAAATACATCATTGTAAATACGCACCTGTACTTTGTATCTCCCCACCTCATTGTAGATTGTAAGCTCTCACGAGCAGGAGCGGCTTATTGTGCTTTATTACTGTATTGTTAATGTTACTTATGACTGTTGTGTTCGAAATTGTTAAACTGTAAAGCGCTGCGGAATATGTTGGCGCTATATAAATAAAGATTATTATTATCATCACACAGGATAGGATTAGATACACGGCTCAGCAGACAGTATCACACAGGATAGGATTAGATACACGGCTCAGCAGTCAGTATCACACAGGATAGGATTAGATACACGGCTCAGCAGACAGTATCACACGAGATAGGATTAGATACACGGCTCAGCAGACAGTATCACACGAGATAGGATTAGATACACGGCTCAGCAGGCAGTATCACACAGGATAAGATTAGATACACGGCTCAGCAGTCAGTATCACACAGGAGAGGATTAGATACACGGCTCAGCAGATTGTATCACACAGGAGAGGATTAGATACACGGCTCAGCAGACAGTATCACACAGGATAGGATTAGATACACGGCTCAGCAGATTGTATCACACAGGATAGGATTAGATACACGGCTCAGCAGATTGTATCACACAGGATAGGATTAGATACACGGCCCAGCAGACAGAATTGCATGAGATTAGATACACCATGGCTCAGTCACACATGCTGGATTAGATGCGGTGGGTCAGAGCACATTATCCTTACCCGTGTGAGGAAGTCCATGCTGTAGGTGTACACTATGCGGGCATATGGCAGGACAGGGAGCTCTGCGCCCCCTGGCAGCCGGGCCACCCTGATGGCTTCCTCCAGGCGGTGCCTGATGTATGGCCGCACATGCTCGGAGCCCTGCAGCTCTTTTTCCAGGTAGATGTGCGGGTACAGGGCCCGGCTGATGTTCCAGAGCCAGGTCTGCTGGTCGTTCCTCTGCACCTCGTCCCGCGGACACCTCCCGCTGTACTTCTTGCTGCTGTTCTTGTATTCGAAGTTATAACATTCTGGAAATCCATAGAAGCCCCAGAGGCCTTCAGGTCTGTGTCGGCGGCAGAGCTGAAGAGTGGCCGCCATGAAGTCCTGTGCCGCTGCCTCAAATTGCCGCTTGGCCACTCTCCTCAACTTCCTGAAGGACCAATTTGGATGCCATTGGCTGAGGAGCTGGAGCGACCGCTGCTGGTAGAGGAGCATCTTCTCCCAGTTACGATCCCAC
>NC_135239.1:216718511-216723511 GCF_051348905.1 Ranitomeya variabilis | reverse complement strand
AGTGTGTGGCAACCTTGTGAAGACTTACAGAAAACGTTTGACCTCTGTCATTGCCAACAAAGGATAGATTACAAAGTATTGAGATGAAATTTTGTTTCTGACCAAATACTTATTTTCCACGATAAAATGCAAATAAAATGATAAAAAACAGACAATGTGATTTTCTGGATTTTTTTTTCTCAGTTTGTCTCCCATAGTTGAGGTCTACCTATGATGTAAATTACAGACGCCTCTCATCTTTTTAAGTGGTGGAACTTGCACTATTGCTGACTGACTAAATACTTTTTTGCCCCACTGTATATATATAGTCACCACTAGAGGAGGCTCCTCACATACAGATGTGTATATATATATATACAGTCACCACTAGAGGGGGCTCCTCACATACAGATGTGTATATATATATACAGTCACCACTAGAGGGAGCTCCTCACATACAGATGTGTATATATATATATATATATATATATATATATATATATATATATATACAGTCACCACTAGAGGGAGCTCCTCACATACAGATGTATATATATATATATATATACAGTCACCACTAGAGGAGGCTCCTCACATACAGATGTATATATATATATATATATATATATATATATATATATATATATACAGTCACCACTAGAGGGGGCCCCTCACATACAGATGTGTATATATATATATATACAGTCACCACTAGAGGGGGCCCCTCACATACAGATGTGTATATATATATATATATACAGTCACCACTAGAGGGGGCTCCTCACATACAGATGTATATATATATATATATATACAGTCACCACTAGAGGAGGCTCCTCACATACAGATGTATATATATATATATATATATATATATATATATATATATATATATATATATATATATATACAGTCACCACTAGAGGGGGCCCCTCACATACAGATGTGTATATATATATATATACAGTCACCACTAGAGGAGGCTCCTCACATACAGATGTATATATATATATATATATATATATATATATATATATATATATATATATATATATATATATATATACAGTCACCACTAGAGGGGGCTCCTCACATACAGATGTGTATATATATATACAGTCACCACTAGAGGGGGCTCCTCACATACAGATGTGTGTATATATATATATATATATATATATATATATATATATATATATATACAGTCACCACTAGAGGGGGCCCCTCACATACAGATGTGTATATATATATATATATATATATATATATATATATATATATATATATATATATATATACAGTCACCACTAGAGGGGGCCCCTCACATACAGATGTGTATATATATATATATATATATATATATATATATATATATATATATATATATATATATATATACATACAGTCACCACTAGAGGGGGCTCCTCACATACAGATGTGTATATATATATACAGTCACCACTAGAGGGGGCCCCTCACATACAGATGTGTATATATATACAGTCACCACTAGAGGGGGCTCCTCACATACAGATGTATATATATATATATAGTCACCACTAGAGGGGGCTCCTCACATACAGATGTGTATATATATATATATATATACAGTCACCACTAGAGGGGGCCCCTCACATACAGATGTGTATATATATATATATATATATATATATATATATATATATATATATACAGTCACCACTAGAGGGCGCTCCTCACATACAGATGTATATATATATACCTTAATGGACGAAGCAAGGGTGACTCCTTAGGAAGGTATACACTAAACTCCCATGTAGGGAGGAGTGTAGTAGACTACGCCATTACAGATCTGAACCTGGCAGATGTCAGCGCCCTCATAGTCACCCCACAAACGCACCTGTCAGACCACAGCCAACTTCTTCTGTACATGAAATCTACAGAGAAACCATCCACTCAGAAGCCACAGCAGAGCGGCCTCTTCACCCGGCCTCCATCCTATAAATGGTCCAAAATGTCGGCACTAAAGTATAAAGAAGCTTCCAGCAGACCTGAAATACAGCGGATGCTGCACCACTTCTACAACCTCGAGTACAAGCCAAACCCAGAGGGAGTGAGCCAAGCCGCAAAGGACCTCATCAATATATTCTACGCAATGGCCAGACTGTCCGACCTTAAAAAAGTCGACTACAAGACACCAAAAGAAACACAGGTCAATGGCTGGTTTGACAAAGAATGTAAAGCTGTACGGAAGACCCTGAGAACAGCCTCCAACAAGAAACACAGAGACCCCAACCACCTGGGTCTGAGGGAAGCCTATGACTCCATACAAAGGCAGTACAAAACCCTCCTCAGGAGGAAGAAGCAGAGTTACATCTCTACCAAGCTTAACCAACTCCAAGACGCCCTCCAGGACAACTCCTTCTGGGAACTATGGAACCACATGGGCACCAAAGACAAGAAAAACAACACCCATATCCAAAATGGCAACCTCTGGCTCCAATACTTCAGAGACCTCTATAAAGACATTCCAAAGGAAGAGCTAAGCCAAGAACAGGAAAACATAATGGCGAAACTAAAAGCAATGGAGGAAAAAATCAAAAACTTCCAAAACCCGGTGGATACACCTATAACACTACAGGAAGTAGCCGAGAGACTCTCCTCCGTAAGATGTAGAAAAGCCAGTGGCCTGGACGGAATCCCACCAGAAATGCTGAAGTACAGCCCACCAGAAATACAGGCTGCAATGGTCAAACTCTTCAATATTGTGCTGAGTGCCGGCTACTTCCCTCGTACCTGGAACCAAGGCCTCATCACACCCATCCACAAGAGTGGGGACAGGTATGACCCAGCCAACTACAGAGGCATATGTGTCAGCAGCAACCTGGGAAAACTGTTCAACAGTATCCTGAACAAGAGGATCCTCACCTTCCTCACCGAGCACAACGTCCTCAGCAAGAGCCAAGCAGGGTTCATGCCGAACCACCGAACCACCGACCACATCTACACTCTGCACAGCCTCATTCAGAGACACGTCTACAATACAAAGAATGGGAAGATATACGCCTGCTTTGTGGACTTTAAAAAGGCCTTTGATTCAGTGTGGCACCCGGGCTTATTCCTGAAACTGCTGGAGAGCGGAATAGGAGGAAAGACCTACGATGTCATCAAAAGCTCCTACACCGAGAACCGCTGCAGCGTGAGTGTGAACGGCAGAAGAACGGCTTATTTCCAGTAGAGCCGTGGGGTCAGACAAGGCTGCAGCCTAAGTCCAACACTCTTCAACATTTACATCAATGAGCTGGCTACCGTCCTGGAATCCTCCTCAGCACCAGGTCTCACCCTCCACGACACGCAGGTGAAATTCCTGCTGTATGCAGATGACCTGCTGCTGCTGTCACCAACCGAGAAAGGCCTCCAGGACAACCTGAAAATCCTAGAGAAATTCAGCTCCACCTGGGCCCTACCGGTCAACCTAAAGAAAACCAACACCATGGTGTTCCAGAGGAGAAAGAGAAAATCAGACCAGCACCCATCATTTGTCCTCAACAACTGCGACCTCACAGGAACGGACAAATATACCTACCTGGGCCTAGAGATTCACCGGTCAGGGAGCTTCAAACAAGCCATAGAGACCCTGAAAGACAAGGCCTGCAAAACCTTCTATGCCATCCAAAGGAAACTCTACCATCTGAAGCCACCAGTGAGGGTCTGGCTAAAAATCTTCGACTCCATCATCGCCCCAATCCTCCTGTATGGCAGCGAAGTCTGGGGTCCTCACACCTACCCAGACTGGTCAAGGTGGGATTCCAGTCCAACAGAAATATTCCACCTGGAATTCTGCAAGCACCTTCTCCAGGTCCATCGGCGCACCTCCAACAGTGCTTGTCGGGCCGAGCTGGGCAGAATCCCTCTACACCTAACAGTTCTAAAGATGGCGCTGTCATTCCGGGCTCACCTGCATAGGAGCAATCCAAGCTCCCATCACCATAAAGCCCTGATACATGTAGGTGAAACAGAAAAACCAGAACCCTCGGAACAGCCCAGCCTAACCCAACCGGACCAGAACACCAATCACAACAACCTGACAAAAGCCGGAATCAGGAAGATGGCAGACGAAGGCCAGGAGAGGTATGTCAGTGACTGGAAGAATGATATCAACAACTCACAGAAACTGATCATGTACCGGAGCCTTCAGAGAGACTACAGACTGGCCCCATATCTGGAGAAACTCCCAGACCCCAGAGATCGCAAGATCCTGAGCCGATATAGACTCAGTGCCCACAGTCTGGCCATCGAATGTGGCCGACACAGGCAGAGCTACAAGCCCAGGGAGGAAAGACTGTGCCAACACTGATCAGGAGGCCATAGAGGACGAAACCCACTTCCTGCTACACTGCTCCAAATACTCAGCAGTGAGGGACACTCACTTCAGGAGACTCTCACATCTCTTCCCGGACTTCATCACCATGAAGGAGGAAGAGAAAACATATATCCTGCTGGGAGAAGAAGAGAGAGCAGTGGAGATAGCAGCGCGGTATGTGAGCGAATGTCATAGACTGCGAGAAAGACAGCCATGATGCCATGGACTATAGCCCCCACAATGGATCTGCCCCCATCCACCTCCCCTATGCCATGGACTATAGCCCCCACAATGGATCTGCCCCATCCACCTTCCCTATGCCATGGACTATAGCCCCCACCCTGGATCTGCCCCCATCCACCTTCCCTATGCCATGGACTATAGCCCCCACCCTGGATCTGCCCCCATCCACCTCCCCTATGCCATGGACTATAGCCCCCACCCTGGATCTGCCCCCATCCACCTCCCCTATGCCATGGACTATAGCCCCCACAATGGATCTGCCCCCATCCACCTTCCCTATGCCATGGACTATAGCCCCCACCCTGGATCTGCCCCCATCCACCTCCCCTATGCCATGGACTATAGCCCCCACCCTGGATCTGCCCCCATCCACCTCCCCTATGCCATGGACTATAGCCCCCACCCTGGATCTGCCCCCATCCACCTCCCCTATGCC